>NC_088375.1:123167196-123470227 GCF_037993035.2 Macaca fascicularis | reverse complement strand
TGCTCAGAATTTTTAAGGTGCAGAGAGAATATATGGCTTACCTAGTCTATATTATTTCACAGATAGAAAAGTGATCTCCTACTTTAGGTGGACTTTTCCTGGATAATTATATAACAAAGGCTAGAATCCAGTGCTTCTGTTTCCAAATCTAGGCCTCTTCCCCAGTGACACACCACCTACCAACTCAGTGGCTTCTCTCTCTGTCCAGAGGCACCTAACAAACTTCCCTTTCACAGTAGTGCTCCCCTTATCTGAGGTTTTGCTTTCCAAGGTGTCAGTTACCCTCAGTAAACTATGCTCCAAAAATATTAAGTGGAAAATTCTAGAAATGTATAAGCTTTAACTTGCTTGTTCTCCTGAATAGCATGTTAAAAATATTTCACTGTCCCACTCTGTCCTGCACAGAAGTGAATCATCTCTTTATCCAGTGTATCCACACTGTATAGGCTACCTGCCCCATTAGTCACTCAGTAGCCCTCTGGAGTGTCAGAGCAATTGTCTCAGTATCGTAGAGTTTGTGTTCAAGTAACCATTATTTTGCTGAATAATGGACTCTAAGTGCAAGAGTAGTGAGACTGGTATATTGTTACTACTGTTTTATTTTGTTATTAGTTATTGCTGTTACTCTTACTGTGCCTAATTTATAAATTAAACTTTACCAGGGGCATGTAGGCATAGGTAAAAAAACATAGTGTATATAGGGTTTGGTGCTATCTGTGGTTTCAGGCATCTACAAGGGCTCTTGAAATGTGGTATCCCCTGCAGATAAGAGGAGACTACTGCATATGCCACAATTGCCTCTAGGATCACTGTTTGGTTACGCTTGGCAGGGATAGAGTGCAGTGTATCACAGCACATGCCAGCGCCATTGACATCCTCTGCCAGCACTGAGCTCCACGTTGTACCTTCTACAAAGTCACAACCTTGAATTAGGTAACATGGCCTCGAATGTTTGTGGTGAGCAAACCTCTATCACCTGAGAGATATTCCCATTATTCTTTCTGCAAAAAAGCCACAACTCCCAGCCTTCTAAACAGGGAAGGGGAAATGTTGGGTATAGAACTGGCTTATTTTCATTGTGACATGACAATGAAGCACAAAGACTCGGGAGTCTTCTTCCAGGTCACTGAGGGATGTAGGACTGGAGGAACCACACCCCTGGTCTCACAACTGAAAAGAAATTCCAACACTGGCAAGGAACCCAGAAGAGTGACCCCCTGGACCAGTGGTTTTCTATCCTGAGAATTGGGCAAAGGTGCCTAAGAAGCCACCAAAGGAGAAAAGTGGCTGGGCAGTCTCTGAGCCCCACCCCTGTGCTCCCTGAGCAGTTCTGCTTTTATCTATCCTGTTTACTGCTATTCCGTTTAAAACTTCATTTGAATAAAGACTTTTGGTGCCATATATGCATGCCCACACACTTTCACACATATATCTTTTTGCTAGGCCTTTTCTTTCTTTAGAGCTTACCTTATTTTTCTGCTAGAAAACATGCAAAACACAAGGGTCATGTTTGGCTTAATTTATCTCCTGTGAGTTCAAAGACAGTTGGTGTGCCCTGGCTGAGAGGAGAAAAAGGAGAGAGTATCTGGAGAAGGCTACAGCTCCTAGAGAATGACCAGCTTCTATAGATAATTTTGTACATCACCATTACAAGCACTACACCTTTTTAAGCCTTCTGAATCTCTGTAACTGACTTTTCTTCTACAAGTTGAGTCTTAAAACAACACTTGCCAATGCCTTCTCCAGATTTGTCAAGGATGCCCATCCCTGTGTGGCACAGGATACCCCCAGTTAACCTGGCTACACCCTGACATATTTGTTCTTTGAAGCTCAGGTGTGAGATGGACTTCAAAAGGAGTGTCTTGTCATCCACAGACAGTCAAATTACTTTTGAGGACAAGAAAAGGGAGTAATGCTACATCATGATCTATAAATTACTGCTCATAGCTGGCAGTCCTTTGGTGATAAATGGGAGAGGATACTGATGTACAGTCAAGGTCGGATTGGAGAACTGCATGGGAGATAACATAGCCACTGCAGTCATCACAGGATGTAGCAGTGTTTCCTGAGAGACTTCTCACTCTTCCCTCTTGGGACAAGAAAGCCCATCTAGTCGGGCTACGGTGTCATCCAGTCTTGGTTGCTTCTCACCTATCCATATCCATCTGAGCTCAAAGAAGATGAAACCTAAACAAGAGAGAGTCACAGCTTTCAAGCTGAAATCAAGAGTCTGCAGCATAAGGAGACCACTTCTTGTACATCCTCCTGGGACCTACCTGTCCCTCAACCGCTGAGTGAGTCAAGGTTGTGATGGTTCCTATGTAGCTGACAGACCTGGGCCAGTCTCTTAACTGCTTTGGGGCTCAGACTCCAAATCTGAAAAACCAGGAATATTGGCTAGGTGTTTTCTAAGGAACATAATAATAACTAATATTTATATTTTATTTTAAACTTTATAAAACTTTTCCACACAGCTACTCATGTGCTCCTCATTTAGTTGTAAAGTAGAAACCAACCCCATGACACAGATGAAAAAACTAAGACTCAAAGATGCTAAACAACTTTCACAAAATGTCTCTGTGAATGCCTTCAGGTTCCCAACATTCCATTATTTATTTCCATTACATCATACTCTTAGCTCTAAGATTTCATAATTCAGTGTTTTTCTTCTGGAGATATATATATAAATATATATATATATATTTCTTCTGGAGATACATATATATATATATATCTCCATCCAAAGTACAGCAACTTCAAAGACTGAAGGAACATCAGCCCACACAGATGAGAAAGAACCAACTCAAGAACTCTGGCAACTCAGAAAGCCAGAATGCCTTCTTACGTCCAAACAACCACACTAGTTCCCCAGCAACGGCTCTTAACCAGACCAAAATGGATGAAATGACAGAAAGAAATAGAATTCATACATATACGCAGTTTTATATATATATATGTATATAATTATAGCTATATATAAATATATATATTTAATGACAGTTACAATAATCAGTCATAATACAGCCTTATGGGCCGGGCGCGGGGGCTCACGCCTGTAATCCCAGCACTTTGGGAGGCCGAGGCGGGCGGATCACGAGGTCAGGAGCTTGAGACCATTCTGGCTAACGCGGTGAAACCCCGTCTCTACTAAAAATAAAAAAAAATTAGCCGGGCGTGGTGGTGGGCGCCTGCAGTCCCAGCTACTCAGGAGGCTGAGGCAGGAGAATGGGGTGAACCTGGGAGGCGGAGCTTGCAGTGAGCCAAGATCGCACCACTGCACTCCAGCCTGGGCAATAGAGCGAGACTCCGTCTCAAAAAAGGAAAAAAAAATACTGCCTTATCTTTGGGGCTTAATCCAATGTGATACAGATTGGAAAGCTTGCATCCATGGTAGCTGCATGCTGGTACCATTGTCCCAGATGCCATACTGCCAAATAGTTTGGTACTTTTTATGTAATCTGTGACATATTACGCATAACTTGAATTAGGCCCTAGTAATGATATGGGCTCTTGGCAATACATACCCAATGTCTGAAACCCAGATTTTAATTCATATTTAATATAATTTTCTTTAACTTTTATTTTAGGTTTGGGGATACATGTGGAGTTTTTTTACATAGATAAACACATGTCACGGGGGTTTGTTGTACATATCATTTCATCACCCAGGTATTAAGCCCAATACCCAATAGTTATCTTTTCTGCTTCTCTCCCTCCTCCCACACTCCACCCTCAAGTAGACCCAGGGGCTGTTGTTTCCTTCTTTGTGTTCATAAGCGCCTATCATTTAGCTCCCACTTACAAGTGAGAACGTGCAGTATTTTGTTTTCTGTTCCTGCATTAGTTTGTCTAGGATAAAAGCCTCCAGCTCCATACATGTTCCCACAAAAGACATAATCTTATTCTTTTTTATGGCTGCATAGTATTTGATGGTATGTTTGTAACACATTTTCTTTATCCAGTCTGTCACTGATGGGCATTTATGTTGATTCCATGTCATTGCTCTTACGAATAGTGCTGCAATTAACATTTGCATCCATGTGTCTTTATAGTAGAATGATTTATATTCCTCTGGGTATATACCCAGTAATGGGACTGCTGGGTTGAATGGTAGTTCTGGTTTTAGCTCTTTGAGGAATTGCCATACTGCTTTCCACAATGGTTAAACTAATAATTTACTCTCCCACCAACAGTGTATAAGCATACCCTTTTCTGTGCAGCCTTATCAGCATCTATTGTTTTTTGACTTCTTAATAATAGCCATTCTGACTCGTGTGAGATATTATCTCATTGTGGTTTTGATTTGCATTTCTCCAATGATCAATGATATTGAGATTTTTTTTCACGTGCCTGTTGGGCACATCTATGTTTTCTTTAGAGAAGTGTTTGTTCATGTCATTTGCCCACTTTTTTATTGGGTTGTTTTTCTCTTGTAAATTTGTTTAAGTTCCTTATAGTTCTGGATATTAGACCTTTGTCAGATGCATAGTTTGCAGATATTTTTTTTCCCATTATGTAGGTTCTCTGTTTACTCTGTTGACTGTTTCTTTTGCTGTGCAGAAGTTCTTAAGTTTAGCTCTTAATCAGGTCCCAATTGTCAACTTTTGCCTTTGTCGTGAGTGCTTTTGGTGTCTTTGTCATGAAATCTTGCCCATTCCCATGTCTGGGATGGTATTTTCTAGGTTATCTCTCAGGGTTTTATAAAGTTTTATGTTTTAGATTTAAATATTTCATCCATCTTGAGTTGATTTTTGTATATGGTGTAAGGAAGGGGTCCAGTTTCAATCTTCTGCTTATGGATAGCCAGCTAGCCCAGTACCATTTATTGAATACAGGGTCTTTCCCCATTGCTTGTTTATGTCAGCTTTGTGGAAGATCAGATGAATGTAGATGTGTGACCTTATTTCTGGGCTCTCTATCCTGTTCCATTGGTCTATGTGTCTGTTTTTGTATCAGTACCATGCTGTTTTGGTTACTATAGCCTTATAGTATACTTTGAAGGTGAACAACATGATGCCTCCAGCTTTGTTCTTTTTGCTTAGGATTGTTTAGGCTATTTGGGCTCTTTTTTGTTCTATATGAATTTTAAAAATTTTAAAATAGATTTTTCTAGTTTTATAAAGAATGACATTGGTAATTTGATAGGAATAGCACTGAATCTGTAAATTGCTTTGGGCAGTATAGCCATTTTAATGATATTGATTCTTCCTATTTATGAGCATGGGATGTTTTTCCATTTGTTTGCGTCTTTTCTGACTTTTTTGAGCAGTGTTTTGTAATTCTCATTGTAGAGATCTTTCACCTCCCTGAGTAGTTATACTCTAGATTACTAGATATTTTATTCATTTTGTGGTGATTGTGAATGGAATTTACTTTCTGGTTTGGCTGTTGTTGGTGTATAAGAATGCTAATGATATTTGTATTGTACAACTTTGCTGAAGAGTTTATCAGCTTGAGGATCTTTTGGGCTAAGACCATGGGGTTTTCTAGTTATGGAATCATGTAGTCTGCAGAGATGGTTTGACATCCTTTCTTCCTATTTGGATGCCATTTATTTATTTCTCTTGCCAGATTGCTTTGGCTAGGAATTCCAATACTATGTTGAATAAGAGTGGTGATAGAGGACATCTTTGCCTTGTGCTGTTTTTCAAGGCGAATACTTCCAGTATTTGCCCATTCAATATAATGTTTCTGGAGTTTTGAAAAACCATTTGTTGTCCCACAGCCAATGAATTTTTTTTTTAAACTCCAGAAATATCCAGATTATATGAAGACAAATATTAGAATTTTTAAGCACTTTTGCTTATTTCTAAGACAAAGTAATAATAGAAATGAAATTATATGATACATTTTTTTACCGAAGATGATGTTCTGGCACTGAGCTTAGTTGTTATTTCCATTGCTCCATCTTCTCTGTTCTAGGAGTCTCTGAGTGATTCTACTGCAGCCTCTGTCTGTCATCCTGTGACCTGCAGATACTGGGAGGAGATCCATAGAAAAGACTCCAGAACATATGGAGGCTGGGAAATGTGCTGGTTGATTCCACCATGCTGTCATGGCTGCTGGCATGCATGAGTGAACATAGATCCTGATAAAACACTTTGGCTAGAACCACCCATTGGAGTGTTGTGGCCAGTACACTAGCAACACTTTGGGCCCACCAGTGTAGCAGGTTCCCATCCCTGAGAGATTGGAGAACAAAGCCAGAGGCTGAGTACCAGCCCCCCAGAGTTAAAGCATGCAGATCAGAAGTGCTGAGCTGAGCCTTCACCCTATAAAACTTTCCAGATATGAATCCAGTCGACTGAACCCACCTCATGTTACAGCCAAATCCCCAAGGGCATCAAAGAAGATAAAAGCCAAAAAAAAAAAAAAAGAAAAAACAAACAAAAAAAACACACCAAAGTACAGCATCTTCAAAGACTGAGGGATCATCAGCCCACACAGATGAGAAAAAAACCAATGCAAGGACTCCGGCAATTCAAAAAGCCAAAATGTCTTCTTACCTCCAAATAACCATATTAGTTTCCCAGAAATGGTTTTTAACCAGGCTGAAATGGCTGAAATGACAGGAAGAGGATTCAGAATATGGATAGGAACAAAGATCATTGACAGGAGAAAGTCTAAACTCAATCTAAGGAATCTAAGGAATACAATACAATGATACAGAAGATGAAAGATGAAATAGCTATTTTAAGAAAGAATCAAATTCATCTGATAAAGCTGAAAAATTCATTTCAAGAATCTCATAATACAATGCACGTATTAACAAAAAAATCAACCAAGCTGGGAGGAAACAGTCTCAGAGCTTGAAGACTAGTTCTCCAAACTAACTCAGTCAGACAAAAATAAAGAAAAAACAATAAGGAAGAATGAACAAAACCTCTGAGAAATATGGGATTATGTGAAGAGATCAATGTATGACTCATTGGCAACCCTGAAAGAGAGGCAGAGAAGACAAGCAAGTTGAAAAACATATTTGAAGACACTATCTATTAAAGTTTTCCCAACATTGTTAGAGAGAAAAACATTTAAATTCAGGAAATGTAGAGAACTCTTGTGAGATACTATATAAGATGATCATCCCCAAGTCACAAAGTAATCAGATTCTCAAAGGATGAAATGAAAGAAAAAATGTTAAAGGCAGCTAAAGAGAAGGGAGGAGACACCTACAAAGGGAATCCCATCAGCCTAATAGCAGACCTTTTAGCAGAAACCCTATTGAAGGGGTGGCCTGCCCCTCCACACTTGTGGGCGTTTCTCGTTAGGTGGAACGAGAGACTTGAGAAAAGAAATGAGACACAGAGACAAAGTATAGAGAAAGAAAAAGTGGGCCCAGGGGACCGGCGCTCAGCATACAGAGGACCCACGCCGGCACCGGTCTCTGAGTTCCCTAGTATTTATTGATAATTATCTTTACCATCTTAAAGAAAAGGAAGTGGAAGGATAATAGGATCATTGTAGGGAGAAAGTCAGCAGTAAGACACATGAATAAAGATCCCTGTGACATGAATAAGTTTAAGGAAAAGTGCTGAGCCTTGATATGCATATGTAAACATCTCCATAAACCTTTTCAGTGCATAAAGAACAGCATTGCGCTAGCAAGTCCTGTCTTTCACCCTAAGGCGGCTTTCTCCTTTCTCAGTAAACAGAACATACAATTGGGTTTTATACCGAGATGTTCCATTGCCCAGGGACGGGCAGGAGACAGATGCTTTTCTCTATCTCAACTGCCAACAACCGCCAAGAGGCCTTCTTTCCTCTTGTACTAGTCCTCCTCAGCACAGACCCTTCACGGGTGTCAGGCCGGGGGACGATCAGGTCTTTTCCTTCCCACGAGGCCATATTTCAGACCGTCATATGGGGAGAAACCTTGGACAATACCTAGCTTTCCTAGGCAGAGGTCCCTGCGACCTTTGGCAGTGTGCGTATCTCTGGGTGCTTGAGATTAAGAGAATGGTGTTGACTTTTAACCAGCAAGCTGCCTTCAGGCACTTGTTTAACAAGGCACAGCCTGCACAGCCCAAAATCCTTTAAACCTTGAGTCACCATAGCACATGTCTCTTGCAAGGACAAGGTTGGGGGTAGGGTCATAGATTAACAGTATCTCAAATACAGAACAAAATGGACTCTCTTATGTCTACTTCTTTCTATATAGACACAGTAACAGTCTGATCTTTCTTTCTTTTTCCCACACTCTATAAGCCATAAGACATTGGGGGCTATATTTGGCATCTGTAAAGAAAAGAAATTTCAACCAATAATTTCATATCCAGCTAAACTAAACTTCATGAGCAAAGGAGAAATAAGACCACTTTCAGAGAAGCAAATGCTAAGGGAATTCATTACCACTAGTCCTGCCTTACAAGGAGCACTTATAGGAGTGCTAAATATGGAAATGAAAGACTGTTACCAGCCCAACACAAAAACACATTTAAGCACAGAGACCATTAACACTATAAAACAACCACACAAACGAGTCTGCATAACCAGCTAACAACATGACAACAGGATCAAATCTTCACATATCAATATTAACCTTGGAAGTAAACGGATAAAATACCTCAATTAAAAGGCACAGAGTAGCAAGTTGGATAAAGAAGCAAGATCTAACTGTATGTAGTCTTCAAGAGGACCATCTGACATGCAATGACACCCACAGACTCAAAGTAAAGAAGTGGAGAAAAATCTATCAAGCAAACAGAAAACAGAAAAAAGTAGGAGTTACTATTCTAATTTCAGGCAAAACAGACTTTAAACCAACAAAGATCAAAAACAACAAAGAGGGTTACATAATGGTAAAGGGTTCAATTCAACAAGAAGACATAGCTATCCTAAATATATATGCACCCAACACAGGAGCGCCCAGATTCATATAGCAAGTTCTTAGAGACCCACAAAGAGACTTAGACAAACACGCAATATTAGTGGGAGACTTCAACACCTCACTGACAGATCATTGAGATAGAAAACTAACAAAGATATTTGGGACCTGAACCTGACACTTGACCAAATGGGCCTAAACAACATCTACAGAACTCTCCACACAAAACCAAAAGAATATACATTTGTCTCATCTGCACATGGCACATACTCTAAAATTAACCACACAGTTGATCATAAAACAACCCTCAGCAAATTTAAAAAGACCAAAATCTTGCCAAACACATTCTCAGACCACAGTGCAATAAAAATAGAAATCAGTATGAAGAAAATCACTCAAAATCACACAACTACATGGAAATTAAACAACCTGCTCCTGAATGACTTTTGGGTAAATTATGAAATTAAAGTGTAAATCAAGTAATGCTTTGAAGCTAATGAGAACAAAGATACACTATACTAGAATCTCTGGGAAACAGCTAAAGCAGTATTAAGAGGAAAGCTTATAGCACTAAATGCCCACATCAAAAAGGTAGAAAGACCACAAATTAACAACCTAACATCATACCTGAAGGAATTAGAAAAAGGAATTAGTGAAGTAACCCCAAAGCTAGCAGAAGACAAGGAATAACCAAAATCAGAGTTGAACTGAAGGAAATTAAGATGCAAAAAAATCATACCAAAGATCAACAAATCAAAAGGCTGGTTATTTGAAAGGATAAATAAGATTGACAGACTGCTTGTTAGACTGATAAATAAAAAAAGAGAGAAGATACAAATAAACACAATCAGAAATGACAAAAGGGACATTACCAATGACTCCACAGAAATACACAAACTCTCGGAGACTACTATGAACACTTCTATGCACACAAACTAGAAAACCTAGAAGAAATTGATAAATTCTTGGAAACATACACCCTCCCATATTTGAACCAGGAGGCAATTGAATGCCTGGACAGACCAATAAGAGGTTCCAAAATTAAATCAGTAATAAAAATCCTATCAACCAGAAAAAGCACAAGACCAGATGAATTTATGGCCAAATTCTACCAGATGTATAAAGAAGAGCTGGTACCATTCCTACTGAAACCATTCCAAAAAATTCAGGAGGAGGGTCTCCACTCTAACTACTTGTATGAGACCAGCATCATCCTAATACCAAAACCTGGCAGAAACAAAAACCAAAAAAGAAAATTTCAGGCCAATATCCCCCATTAACAGAGACACAAAAATCTTCTACAAAATGCTAGCAAACTGAATGCAGCAGAACATCAAAGAGCTAATCCACCTGATTAAATAGGCTTTAACCCTTGGTTGCAAGGTTAGTTCAACATACACAAATCAATAAATGCAATTCATCACATAAATAGAACTGAAAACAAAAACCACAGAATTACCTCAAAAGATACAGAAAAGGCTATTGATAAAATTCAACATCCCTTCATGTTACAAACCCTCAACAAGCTAGGCATTGAAGGGACATACCTAAAAATAATAAGACCCGTCTATGACAAACCCACAACCAACATCATACTGAACGGGCAAAAGCTGGAAGCATTCCCCTTGAGAACTTCAACAAGACAAGGATGCCCACTCTCATCACTCCTATTCAAATAGTACCGGAAGTCCCAGTCAGAGCCATTAGGCAAGAGAAAAAAATAAAAGCCATCCAAATAGGAAGAGAGGAAGTCTAACTATCCTTTTCTGCCAACAATATGCTTCTATACCTAGAAAACCCCATAGTCTCTGCTCAAAAGCTCCTAGATCTGATAAACAACTTCAGTAAAGTTTCAACATATATAAAACCAATGTACAAAAATCAGTATCATTTATATACATCAACAACTTCCAAGCTGAGAACCAAATCAAGAATGCAACCCTATTCACAAACACCACAAAATGAATAAAGTACCTAGGAATATAGTTAACCAGGGAGGTGAAAGATCTCTGCAATAAGAATTACAAAACATTGCTCAAAGAAATTAGAGATGATGGAAACAAATGGGAAACATTCCATGCTCATAAACTGGAAGAGTCAATATTGTTAAAATGACCATACTGCCCAAAGCAATTTGCAGATTCTATGCTATTCCTATCAAACTACCTACACTATTTTTCACAGGACTAGAAAAAAACTATTTTAAAATTCATGTGGAGCTAAAAACAAGCCCAAATAGCCAAGATAATCCTAAGCAAAAAGAACAAAGCTGGAAGCATCACGTTACCTGACTTTGAACTACACAACAAGGCTATCATAACCAAAACAGCATGGCACTGATACAAAAACAGACACATAGACCAAGGGAACCGAATAGAGAGCCCAGAAATATTGCTGCACACCTATAACCATCTGATCTTCAACAAAACTGACAAAAACAAGCAATATGGAAAGGACTCCATATTCAATAAATGGTACTGGGCTAACTGGCTATCCATGTGCAGAAGATTGAAACTGGACCCCTTCCTTATACCATATACCAAAATCAACTCAAGATGGATGAAATTTTAAATCTGAAACCTAAAATTTTTAAAACCCTGGGAAATAACCTAAGAAATATCATTCTGGACAAAGGCCCTGGTAAAGACTTCATGATGAAGATGTCAAAAGCAATTGTGACAAAAACAAAAATTGATAAATAAGACCTAATTAAACCAAAGAGCTTCTGAACAGAAAGGGAAACTATCAACAGAGTAAACAGACAACCTAGAGCATGGGAGGAAATATCTGTAAACTATGTATCTGACGAAGGTCTAATATTCAAATCTATAAGAAAGTTAAACTAATTAACAAGCAAAAACTAAACAACTCCATTAAAAAGTGAGCAAAGGACATGAATAGACATTTGTCAAAAGAAGTCACACATGTAGCCAACAGGCATATGAAAAAATACCCAGCATCACTAATTATTAGAGTAATGCAAATCAAAACCACAGTGAGATACCATCTCACACCAGTCAAAATGCCTATTATTAAAAAGCCAAAAAATAACAGGTGCTGGCGAGGTTTCAGAGTAAAGAGAATGCTTATACACTGTTGGTGGGAATGTAAATTAGTTTAGCCAGTGTGGAAAACAGTTTGCAAATTTCTCAAAGAACATAAAACAGAACTGCCTTTTGTCGCAGCAATCCCATTACTGGGTACATATCTAAAGAAACATAAATTGTTCTATCATAAAGACACATACATGTGTATGTTCATCATAGCACTCTTTACAATAACAAAGACATGGAATCAATCTAAATGACCATCAATGGATAAAGAAAATGTGGTACATATATGCCATGGAATACTATTCAGTCATAAGAAAGAATGAGATGATGTTCTTTGCAGCAACATGGATGCAGGTAGAAGGCCTTATCCTAAAAAATGTAATGCAGGAACAGAAAACCAAATATCACATATTCTCACTTATACATGGGAGCTCAACACTGAGTACACATGGGCACGAAGAAGGGAACAACAGACACTAGGGCCTACTTAAGGGTGGAGCAGGGAAGGAGGGAGAGGATAAAAAAACTACCTATTGGTCACTACACTTATCACCTGGGTGATGAAATAATCTGTACACCAAAACCGTGTCACACGCAATTTACCTATATAATAAACCTGCAAATGTACATTTGAACCTAAAATGAAAGTTAAGAATGATGTTCTATTGCATTTTCTTCAAAACTTTACTCTTAGAGCCCATAAACAAAATCCAATGTACTACTAGTTAACTTTAATTTCTCGTTTGAAGTTTCCAATCTTATAATTCTCACAAAATCTATGCCTCCTAAACTCTAATATCCTTATGTACTTAAATAACTCTGAAATAAACTTGGAAGTTCTATCTGTATTCTCATATTTCAACAGTGATTATCTTCCAATAATAAAACAGTTAGAACTACTCACTTAGAAGGCTTTTGAAAAAGGTCTAAATGGGGACTCAATTCACAATGTCCATAAGAGGTTTTGCTATTCAGAATGTATTTTGGCCAGTACGACTGCGTAATAGTGGAGTACTCATAATTTGTATTCCCACTATTCATCTGGCCAAGTTCAAGTTTCCTAAACTCTCAGGTTCTATTATCATCTATGATGGTGATCAATATACCCTGTATTGAGAAGATCAAGCCATGAGTCTGAGCTTCTGCTAAATGCATTTTCTAAACTAGTTTGTTCAAAGTTTTTGAGCATTCTTTTGGGTTATTCAATAACATGGAGTTCCCTGACATTGTCTTATTCTCCAGTTGTTTTTGTTCTTGTCCCTGCAAATGAATTCTAAATATTTGATGGTCAGAAACAGAATTAATTCTCAATAAAATCTTATAGGTGTGGGTATAAGCGGGCATGTTTTTCTCTACCAAACCCCTAATCCCAGGAAACAGCCACCTCTAGTTGTCTGGCACTTTGAACAACTCTTCCCAGTGAAATGATGGAAAGAGGCACATTTAAGGAAAAATGTTCTCCATTAAAATGGTCATCTATTCTGCTGTGAACAATTTGTCTTGAGATAGTCTTCCTGATATTCCTAAGATTCCCCCTAATTTATCACTTCTGCCTCTGCAGACGTTCAGTCTACCTATCTCTTTTTTCCCCTTACTCTCTCTGCCTGTCCCAAAATTCTGGTTCCCCTAACTTTCAGGCCTCACATTACCTGAAACTATTGAAATATTTATAGAACACCTCTTACGTGCCAGACCCAATACCAGGCACTAAAAATACAGTCATGAGCAAGATCACCTAACATATACAGAGTAACACAGAACCTACAGAGCTTTGAGTCTAGTGGGGAAAAACAATGAAAAACAAGGAATGACAGAGGGTGGAGGGATGCCTGTGGGCAATGGGAGCAGAGAGCAGGAGTAACTGGCCCTGCCTGGAAGGCTTTCTAGTGCTATGATGGAGGATGAGTAAGGAATTAGGTGAACAGGTGAGAGGATATTCTAGAGAGAACACGTGAGACAGAACTAGATTGATTTGTTTAAGCAACTCACAGGAATTCCACATCCAGTGTTATCCAGTGTGAGGAGATCTCCGGGGTGGGGCCGGGGAAGAAATAGCCAGCTGAGAGTTTTAAGCTGGGGAGTCATGTGATTAAATTTGCATTTTAGAAGGCTCTCCTCCCTTCTTCCTGAGGACGGAGTGAAGAAACGTCCAAGCTGGTCTTGAAGGAGACTGGCATCCTGCAACACATGTAAGAGATAAGGACTAATGTAACGTCTATGGGGTTGGAAACAGGTGGTCTGGTTTGACAAATATTTAGGTAAAAGCATAGTTGACAGGACTTGGTGGTTGATAATAGGTGGTGGTGTGGGAGACAGAGTAGCTTAAGAAGATACCTGGTTTCTCATGAACGTGGCTGAAAGGCCAGTCAGGTCTTTCCTAGATGGTGGACATGGTGGGAGGAGCAGGCTTGAGTGTGGGGATGCCAAGTTCATCAAACTGAATTTGGATATTGGATTTGAGGTGCCTGGGAGAGAGTGGAGCTCAAATGAGAGATCATGGCATCCATATAGATTTGTGAATCTTTGGAACAGACAGAGTAATTAGAGTCATCAGAATGGGTGAGATAACTAGGAAAATATGAGTTCAGCCAGAGCCTCTTCTCAGCCCCACCACTTCAGGGATCTGTCAGCATGGCAGCAGCCCTGAGTGACGGGCAGTGATTCCAGCTGAGGAGCAGAAAGTTTTTAATAGCATTCCCTAAAGTGTAGTCACACTGAAAAAATTGTTCCCTAAGAGAAACCACACACACACACACAGAAACCACACACACACACACACACACACACACACACACACACACACGGAGTTGATGCTCAGATAAGTTTGGGGAAATCTGTATATTATTTCCCCTGCTTAGAGAATATTAAGGACTGACAAGCTCTGCAGTAAATACCTTTTTACCATCATTTAACTCAGTTTTCTCCACAAGACAGCCCTGGCTGGAGATTACTCTGGATCTGAATGTCTCAGGGTGAAGGAAGCGGGAGACAGCTAGCTTTCCCAGAGGCATGCTTCCAAGTCAGCATCACAAAGAGTGTCATCTATCTGTTCATTTATAAGATGAAAACACTGGGGCTCAGTGATTGCTTCCAGGTTTCACAGTTAGCTAGTGACGTATTTGGGTTGTCACCTACTCCTTTGACCCAGTCTAAGGAAATTCCAGTGATGCAGCATAGTGAAAGTAGAAACACATTTTTCAAAATACATTGATCACAGTGTTTCTCAAAAGGCATTCTCCGTGACCTGGAATTTGAATCCTAGCTCTGACATGTCTTAGTTGTATGAGCTTGGGCAAATTTTCTAACCTCTTTGAGCCCCCGTTTTCTTGTATATAAATAAGGATGTAACAGTAACTAGTAGGATTATTATTAGATGCTACCATTAATAAACTGAGGCTGACAGATTGAGACTTGCTCAAGATCTCACGGCTAAGAGAGATAAAGCTGGAACTGAAACTCAGATCTTTGGCTCCAAATGTGGTGTTTCCTGTACTAACCAAATCATTTCTACCAGTGCCCCTGGGATTATGCCTTGGGGACTCACCTTAAGACAATCTTGCTCTTGAGACAGAGAAGTCTGCAAATGGTGTCCAATTAACTGAAGTCTAGAGACTGGCTGAAGCCAGACAGGGAGTGTGAGGAGGGAGCAGAGAATCTTCAGAAAGACATTCCGAAGTCTCAGGCCTAGAAAATGTTTAGAAATATTGTTTCTTGTGTTCCCCTCCAGTCTGTCTACCTGAATAGGAAACTGGTGGTGGGGCCAGGCATGCTTATTTTTGAACAAATAAACAGTTAATTCTGAGATGCTACCTTGATTGAGAAGCACTGTCCTTTTCTAAGCAAAAATCATCGCCAAAATTACCCTAGAATCCACCACTGCTCAGAGATCTGTGCCTGAACCAACTTGGTTATGAAGTTTTCCTTTGTTTCACAAAACTAGTTTAGGGTGGGCTGTGGGAGGAAGTTTCTAAAAAGCCACTGGGGAAGGACTGAGTCTCTGAGGCGAAAGAGGGCGGACTCAGCCTCACTTCCTCCTTCTTCTCATCTGGGCTTCCTGTCGTCACAGCACGATCATATTTTTTCGCCCTTTACTTCTCCTTTTACACAAATAGCCCCGGATACCCGTGTTACCAGCCTTGTCTCAGCCACCTCAAGGATAATCACTAAATTCTGCCTAAAGGACTGAGGAACGGTGTCTGGAAAAGGTAAGGTTGATGACATTTTAACCTGGTTTGCTGTCTAATGTGGGGTAGGGCGTATTCTTAGGGGTCTCCATATACCTCGTTAGTAACCATAAAATCTCCTGCAACTTCTCTTTCGCAAATATTAAGTGCACAAAGTAAGACAGCTTAGCAAGATACTAGTAACATCCCCAAAGGCAATCAGGCCAGAAATGCTTTTACTTAATCAGGTTCCTGGTATCTAAATCTCTGAGTTGAGGCATTCACACGCCTTAATTGCTACAGAGCTTGAATTACTCTGTGTAGTAATTCCTGATGCCTGGAGCTTTCTCTGCGAGATGACAATGGGGAGATTTCCTATGTGCTCTGGTTTTCAGAAAATTGGCCTTGTGATTTTAAAGTGAGGAAAGAGCCCACAGCCAGAGCTGTCTTTAGAAAGACAGCTAGAAGACACAGTTCTTTTTCATTTGAGAAATTTTCTAAAGTTAAGTTAGTGACTCTTCAAAGCCACTAAATAGAAAGGTGGCTAAAAATCAAAACACCAGGATGTGCTCAGTAACTGTATTTTAAAAGGTCCTTTAGACACCTCTAAAGGACGTGTAGATTGTTGGCTTTTAAGGAGCAGGAAGCGCATTGTGATCCTCAGCATTTCTCCAGATTATCCTTGGTGTACAAAACGTGACCACTGATGCATGTATAAATGCAATCCCCAAAACTTGATACTGCAGTAATTTCCAATCATGTGCTGTAACTAATGACTGAGGTTGCATGAACTCAGCAAAGTGATAGCAGAGCTTTGGTCCTGACTCTGTGACCACCATAGGAAACTCTATATAAGAGCTTTCTTCTTCCAAGACCTGTGAGAATTTCACTTGATTACGCCCTGGAGCAGAAAGGAGAAAGTTCTCTTTGACTACACCCACCCATCTAAGAATGAGGGTTGGGAACAGGGCAGAGGGCTCTAGATTTCCAAGAGGGGTGGGGACAGGGGAGAGGGTTCTAGATTCCCAAAACACCTGAGAGCTTATTGAGCCTTGAATTAAAAAATAAAAAGCAGTCGTCTAAAACACTTTTAGAAGACACTAAAAGTGGCTTTTAGAAGAAAAAACACTTAATAATCAAGTGTTAGGTGCCTCCTGAGGCCAGGCACTGTGCTTTGGGAATTGTGGGGGAGGGAGATGAAAAGGTAGAAGGAGAATATTTATCTAGCAAACAGTCCTACTCTTAAGGAACTCCCATGGGAGATAAGAGATATCATACTATGCATGTGCTTTGGAAGAAAGCTGAGAAAAAGCAGACTCCTAGCTGCTGGATAAACAAAGAGGTTTTGCTTTCTCAATCTTGAGGAGAATCTGTACTATTTTGAAATTGTGGTTGAATGGGAGCAAAGACTGAACTGAAACATTATTTCCTGTGATGTTTCCTGTGTGGGTCAGTTAAGAACATTTAACTTTTAAATGAAAGGATTGGGTACCTTTACATTCATGAGGAATGATTCCGAGTCCATGCCTTCACAGCTATGGTTACCACCACCTAAGTGACCTCACCTTTGTTCACTGACAAGAGGCACAAACTGGAAAGGATGAAGTCTGTCAGTCCTTCCTTTTTTATGCCCTCTGATTGACCCCTGACTGCACAGAGGCCCTTGGACTGCGGTTCTCCTTTCCCACTCCTACCCCATGGCCAGATACGGCACTTGGTGCTGGAGATACAGGATAACAGAGAAGATTATCATCTGAAAGGAGTTGTACAGTTTATTGTGGACTACAATCACAGCAATATGCAAATACAGTGCAATGTGCTCTTTTCTATAATAGATGGAGAATGTGCACAAACTGTAGGAGGAGTTAGGAGTGTGCCAAAGAATCCCTGGAGAGGTGACTGGTGGGTTCACTTTCACAGAAGTATGGGTTTGCTATGGAGACATTCTAGACCAAGGGTGCTGTATATTCAAATTCAAAGAAGTGTGTACCTCCAGGCATGTTAGAAATGAGAGCGAGCAAGTGAGACTGCAGTGTAACACACCGTGCTTACAGAGTCACATGAAGTGGAAAGTCCTTTCTCCTACTTGGCACCAGAAAGTGGAGGGCAAGATCGCTGACCAGGCAGGTCCTAGGTCCAGCTCTGGGTGGGGCTATGCCCACCATGTTCACACGACAGAATTGATGGGATGTGGGGTTGAAATGAGGGAGAAGAGGCAGGTTTTTCCCTCCTCAACCTAGATTTTCACTTAGAGCAGAAGGAAGGGTGGAGCTTCTTGTGAGGTTACAGCCATTGTTTTCAGCTTAGCTTCTGTTCCAGGAAGTACTGCACTGATTCAGTTATAGTGGTTTGTTTTGCGTTCCTAGATTAGTCAGCCCAGGGCACTTCTTGTACTGAGCAAGCATCCACTATGTGTAAATCACCCTGGGCCCTAGAGACTGGGCACCTGTCGTCAGGAAGCTCCCAGGACCCATCTGCCACTGCAGGTGCAGGGCACTGAAGCAAAGTAACTCAGAGAAACCAGACAGCTGTGCAGAGCAGGACAGCATGGCTGCTGGGGCAGAGGAGGGAAGGATTGAGGTGGAGGTTGGGTGGCCAGTTTGGGAAGGCTGACTGGAGGTAGCTTCTGGAAAAGAGAAAGACATGCATTTGCAAAGTCAGTGAATGACCACTCAGAGTAAAGGCCAGGAATCTCTATGCTGAGAGTTAGAGGTGAGTGCTCTCTCTTCATTATCCATTTCATAAGCACACAGCAGAATTTCTTTTTTTTTAAAATTATACTTTAAGTTCTAGGGTACATGTGCACAATGTGCAGGTTTGTTACATATGTATACATGTGCCATGTTGGTGTGCTACACCCATTAACTCGTCATTTACATTAGGTATATCTCCTAATGCTATCCCTCCCCGCTCCTGCCTCCCCATGACAGGCCCCTGTGTGTCATGTTCCTCTTCCTTTGTCCAAGTGTTCTCACTGTTCAGCTCCCACCTATGAGTGAGAATATGCAGTGTTTGGTTTTCTGTCCTTGTGATAGTTTGCTGAGAATGGTGGTTTCCAGTTTCATCCATGTCCCTACAAAGGACATGAACTCATCCTTTTTTATGGCTGCATATATTACATGGTGTATATGTGCCACATTGTCTTAATCCAGTCTATCATTGATGGACATTTGGGTTGGTTCCAAGTCTTTGCTATTGTGAATAGTGCTGCAATAAACATATGTGTGCAAGTGTCTTTATAGCAGCATGATTTATACTCCTTTGGGTATATACCCAGTAATGGGATGGCTGGGTCAAATGATATTTCTAATTCTAGATCCTTGAGGAATCGCCACACTGTCTTCCCCAATGGTTGAACTAGTTTACAGTCCCACTAACAGTGTAAAAGTGTTCCTATTTCTCCACCTCCTCTCCAGCACCTGTTGTTTCCTGACTTTTTAATGATTGCCATTCTAACTGGTGTGAGATGGTATCTCATTGTGGTCTTGATTTGCATTTCTCTGATGGCCAGTGATGATGAGCATTTTTTCATGTGTCTGTTGCCTGTATGCATGTCTTCTTTTGATAAATGTCTGTTCATATCCTTTGCCCACTTTTTGATGGGGTCATTTTTTTTTCTTGTAAATTTGTTTGAGTTCTTTGTAGGTTCTGGATATTAGCCCTTTGTCAGATGAGTAGATTGCAAAAATTTTCTCCCATTCCGTAGGTTGCCTGTTCACTCTGATGGTAGTTTCTTTTGCTGTGCAGAAGCTCTTTAGTTTAATTAGATCCCATTTGTCTATTTTGGCTTTTGTTGCCATTGCTTTTTAGACATGAGGTCCTTGCCCATGCCTATGTGGTATTGCCTAGGTTTTCTTCTAGGGTTTTTATGATTTTAGGGCTAACATTTAAGTCTTTAATCCATCTTGAATTAATTTTTGTATAAGGTGTAAGGAAGGGATCCAGTTTCAGCTTTCTACATATGGCTAGCCAGTTTTCCCAGCACCATTTATTAAATAGGCAATCCTTTCCCCATTTCTTGTTTTTGTCAGGTTTGTCAAAGATCAGATGGTTGTAGATATGTAGTATTATTTCTGAGGACTCTGTTCTGTTCCATTGGTGTATATCTCTGTTTTGGTACCAGTACCATGCTGTTTTGGTTACTGTAGCCTTGTAGTATAGTTTGAAGTCAGGTGGTGTGATGCCCCCAGCTTTGTTCTTTTGGCTTAGAATTGTCTTGGCAATATGGGCTCCTTTTTGGTTCCATATGAACTTTAAAGCAGTTTTTTCCAATTCTGTAAAGAAAGTCATTGGTAGCTTGATGGGGATGGCATTGAATCTATAAATTACCTTGGGCCATATGGCCATTTTCATGATATTGATTCTTCCTATCCATGAGCATGGAATGTTCTCCCATTTGTTTGTGTCCTTTTTTATTTCACTGAGCAGTGGTTTGTAGTTCTCCTTGAAGAGGTCCTTCACATCCCTTGTAAGTTGGATTCCTAGGTATTTTATTCTCTTTGAAGCAATTGAGAATGGGAGTTCACTCATGATTTGGTTCTCTGTTTGTCTGTTATTGGTGTAGAGGACTGCTTGTGATTTTTACACATTGACTTTGTATCCTGAGACTTTGCTGAATTTGCTTATCAGCTTAAGGAGATTTGGGGCTGAGACGATGGGGTTTTCTAAATATATGATCATGTCATCTGCAAACAGGACAATTTGACTTCCTCTTCTCCTAATTGAATACACTTTATTTCTTTCTCCTGCCTGATTGCCCTGGCCAGAACTTCCAACACTATGTTGAATAGGAGTAGTGAGAGAGGGCATCACTGTCTTGTGCCAGTTTTCAAAGGGAATGCTTCCAGTTTTTGCCCATTCATTATGATATTGGCTGTGGGTTTGTCATAAATAGCTCTTATTATTTTGAGATACATTCCATCAATACCGAATTTATTGAGAGTTTTTAGCATGAGGGCTGTTGAATTTTGTCAAAGGCCTTTTCTGCATCTATTGAGATAATCATGTGGTTTTTGTCTTTGGTTCTGTTTATATGTTGGATTACGTTTATTGATTTGCGTATGTTGAACCAGCCTTGCATCCCAGGGAGTAAGCCCACTTGATCATGGGGGATAAGCTTTTTGATGTGCTGCTGGATTCGGTTTGCCAGTATTTTATTGAGGATTTTTGCATCGATGTTCATCAGGGATATTGTTCTAAAATTCTCTTTTTTTGTTGTGTCTCTGCCAGGCTTTGGAATCAGGATGATGTTGGCCTCATAAAATAAGTTAGGGAGGATTCCCTCTTTTTCTGTTGATTGGAATAGTTTCAGAAGGAATGGTACCAGCTCCTCCTTGTAACTCTGGTAGAATTCGGCTGTGAATCCATCTGGTCCTGGACTTTTTTTGGTTGGTAGGCTATTAATTATTTCCTCAGTTTCAGAGGCGGTTATTGATCTATTCAGGGATTCAACTTCTTCCTGATTTAGTCTTGGGAGGGTATATGTGTCCAGGAATTTATCCATTTCTTCTAGAATTTCTAGTTTATTTGCGTAGAGGTATTTATAGTATTCTCTGATGGTAGTTTGTATTTCTGTGGGGTCGGTGGTGATATCCCCTTTATCATTTTTTATTGTGTCTATTTGATTCTTCTCTCTTTTCTTCTTTATTAGTCTTGCTAGCGATCTATCAATTTTGTTGATATTTTCAAAAAACCAGCACACAGCAGAATTTCTACCCAAGCAATAGCATCAATACCTCATAGCTATGACCAAGAATTGTTGTAAAAGCAAATATGCCACAAGGATACATTTTTATAATCATTTAAAATGAGAGTGCTATATTCCAAGAATTAGAATATTGGTACTTAAAGTGATGTTAGAGATTATTTAGATTCAAATAAAGTATCTAACTCATAATGAGAGCTCAATAAATGTGAGCTGTTGCAACTGTCCAATCTGGTTACTTTTCAAGTAAAATGACTTGTCCAAAATCATAAAATTACTTAGTAGTTATTTAGAATGTCTTCTGATTCTCTATGGCATGCTCTTGCTTCTATATTATACTATAGTCCCTTTCCTAAGAGATTTTTTATTAAGTAGGCATCATTAGACTATTCTTCGTTTACATAAATTCTTAGTGCATTTTAACATAAACAAACATAAAAATACAGCTTACTTGTAAATGTAATTGATCCTAAACCACTATGCTAGAAAACTAAACACTAGAAAAACTAAATATATATTTTATTTTCCAAATATTTTTGTTTGGCCTTTTCTATTTCAGGAGAACTAGATTGAGGAATAGGGGTAAGAAATGATTTTAACACCTCATATCTTTTAAAACTTGTTAAAGTTTACTTGTTAAAGTAAATTTGAACTTATGGCTTACTCTATATCAGGAGCAAATAAAGGCATTCAAGAATTATTCCATGGTTTAGTCTTCTTAAAATAACTATTGT
Organism: Macaca fascicularis; assembly: GCF_037993035.2. Classification (NCBI taxonomy): domain Eukaryota; kingdom Metazoa; phylum Chordata; class Mammalia; order Primates; family Cercopithecidae; genus Macaca; species Macaca fascicularis. Next base: position 123,447,749 of record NC_088375.1, on the reverse strand, counting down.
AGAATCTCAATATTTATAACATAGAAGACTTAAATTGTAATGATTTTGAGATGAGAATCCCTTAGATCATTTATTTATTTTCCAACTCTTTAAAAAAATTCTGACAAAATTCAGACTGATAAAAAAGTTGAAAAAATATTATTAAAAATTTCTAAATTCTTTTCACCCAGATTTCCAAAATGTTAACATTTTACTTCATTTGTTTATTCTTCTCTGGCTCTCTCATTTAAGAGTAATTAGTAACTTGATTGATGCCCTTTCCCCTAAATACCTTAGTGTATATTTCTACAAACAAATGCATTCTCTTATATGACCACTTTACAATGATCAAAACCAGGAAATTAACACTTATGCAATATAATTAACAATCTATGGATTTTATTCAGATTCCACCAATTACCTCATTAATATTCTTTATAGCAAAAGGAAATTTCTAGTCATGCATTGCCTTCAACTCTAACTTTTGTCTCCTTTAGTCTGGAACACTTCCTGCGTTTTTCTTGCCGTTGATATTCCTGGAGAGTAAGGTCAGTTCTTTTTTAGAATGTTTCTCCATTTGAGTTTATCTGATGCTTCCTCATGATTAGATTCAGGTTATTTAAATTTTTGATAGGAATACCAACAAAGTGGCTTTTCTTATCCCACAAAGAGTCTTGCTTAATCTGAGCACAGCCATGGACAGGGCTCTAGCCAAGCGATCCTGTCTGTAAAGTTCTGCATATTTGTACATAGGAGGAAAGAGAACCTCTGGTCTCTTGACTCTGTAACAGTGCTAACTGTTTTAGGTGATTGTTCCTGATTTAGGGAGTAAGTTTATTAGAAGAGTCCCTGTCCCACTTCAGCTGTTAGTAGTGTCTTGCTAAGCTCCCAAATGGGAGGAAGTGAGCTTCCAAGATCATCTGGATTTGTCTTTCTTCATTTTTTCTCTCCTCTTTTATTCTTCCTTATTTCTCTCTTCTTCTATAAATCACCAAATCTCCTCCCCTAACAGTGGCCTAGATGAAACAAAATTTTTACCAGATTACAATTTTAGGAAGGAATAAGGTAACAGACATTCCTTGATAAGTTGATGGAGAGATGAGCCGACACTAATACATGAGAGTTGATGCTTTGGCTTTGTTTTATTTTACTCCTGCTTCTTTCGCTACAACTGCTTATTGCTCTTCAAAAGGACGTACAGCCATAACTCTGATTGCATCTCAGCCACTGCTCATAGGAGTTCAAACTGCAGAGGCACAAGCTGATGAAAAATGGAAGGTGTCTCCTGGATGCTCAACACATTGCACCAAATGAATTGGGAAGTAGCAGGCACAAAACCAGAGCCTGGGATAGTGGAAAGAGCTTGGGCTTTGGAGGCTGAAAGACCTTGGCCTTCACCCTGCCTTTGATGATTCTTAGCTGGGTGACCTTGTGCCAGTCCTTGACTTCTCTGCAGAATGGGGCTAATGACACCTATGTTGTCAGGCTGATTTGAGGATTATAAATAAGACATTTATGAGGAACTCAGTATTTTGTGGGATTCAGTGAACTATCTATTATGTATCTAAATTTGTTTGAGCAAGAAAGCCTAAATTTGGGAGCCCTCATTGGGAACAGATTTTCGCTCCTATTTAGAAAAAAATTTTCTTAATCACAGCCTCAATTTTCTTTGCTAAGGAACAAAGAGTGCTACAGGCTCTGTGTAGGAAGGGATAGGGAGCCATAATTACTTCGCAAATGCTCTTGTATGTAAATTGACAAATCTGTATATAGAGAAATGTATATGGAGAAGTGTCTGGAAAGATGTTTGCCAAAATGCTAATGATGGTTATCTCTGGGAGGTGGGATTTCAGAAGACTTTATGCTTTCTTCTTTATACTTTTCTTTATTTTTTAAACGTAGATTTTTTTTTTTTTTTTTAAGAAAGCATGCTTACATTTGCTTTCTATTGCTGGATTTTTCAACTTTTCCTAATAGATTTCAATGGAGTCAGAAATGTGTTCTAATAATATATATTCTCACTCTTAGCTTACAAAGGTGTTGCTCTACCAAATTCTTCCATTCACTGAAAGAAAATAATTATGCATCTTAAAGAAAGTGTGCTTACATTTGCCTTTTATTGCTGGGATTTCCCAACATGTCTTAACAGATTTCAGTGGAGAAAGAAATGTGTTCTAATAATGTATTCTCAATCTTAGCATACAAAGGTGTTTTTCTATTAAACACTTTTCTTCACTGAAAGGAAGTCTTACAGAAACTATACTTACATTTATTTATTTATCTTTTATTACTGAAATTTGAAATTTTCAATTTGTCCTAATAGGTACAAATGGAGAAAGAAACATGTACTTTTCTTTATTGTTTGATTTTTTAAAATTTTTTTACAAATGGCACAAGAAATCTCTTTTTAAAAGTTATGAAACAAGCAAAGGATTATTCTGGCCCCATGTATATTTTATTCCTAAAAATCTATTAGAAGCTAAGGGTTACCCTTAGGAATGGACTGGTAGGTAAGCTCTGAACTTGATCTTTCAGTGAGTATTCACTGAATAAGGCAGATACTCAGGGACTGGGCCATCCTGGAAATAGTATCTCATTTAGCCCTCAGAACAACCTCTGAGGTAAGTATTAATAGCCCTATTTCAAAGATATAGTGAAAGACAGGTTAAGCAAGTTGCCCAAGATCACACTTCTGATAAGTAGTACTACCAGAATTCAAAACTAGACCTGTCTGATTCCAAAGCTAGTGTTTATCAAACTGTGTTCCATGGAATACTATATTCTTTGAGGTGTTAATAAGTAATCTCCAACATAAAAATAGGTTTGTAGTTATATAAGTATATGTTTCTCTTTTCACAGCGCACATTAGCATATAAGAAGCTTTTCTCTTACACTGTTTTTTTCTTTATCTTGTCTTTTGTTTGAAGAGCACTTATTAATATCTCATAAGTGTAATGGTCTATGTAGCACCAAAGCTGTCTTACTGTGGCTCCAGACCAGCTTGTAACATTGGATCAGATAAGGCTGAAGATGAAGAACTGATAGAGGTTTTTTTTTTTTTTTTTTTTTTGAGACGGAGTCTCACGCTGTTGCCCAGGCTGGAGTGCAGTGGCGCGATCTCGGCTCACTGCAAGCTCCGCCTCCCGGGTTCCCGCCATTCTCCTGCCTCAGCCTCCTGAGTGGCTGGGACTACAGGCGCCCGCCACCGCGCCCGGCTAATTTTTTTTGTATTTTTAGTAGAGACGGGGTTTCACTGTGGTCTCGATCTCCTGACCTTGTGATCCGCCCGCCTCGGCCTCCCAAAGTGCTGGGATTACAGGCTTGAGCCACCGCGCCTGGCCTTTTTTTTTTTTTTTTTAACTTAAAAATTTTTTAAAATGGAGACGGGGTTTCACTATGTTGTTCTGGCTAGTCTTGAACTGCTAGGCTCAAGGGCTCGTCCCACCTCAACTTCCCAGAGGTTCTTGAAGCCTCTATCCAACCTTAACCACTTCTAAGCTTGATTAAATTCAAGAGTAGATTACATGGTGCTGTTAGTCCAGGTCAAAAAAAGACAGGATGGAATTAGAAATCCACAGGTCTACCAGCTCAAGCCCATTGGAGGAAACTAAAGGATAAAGTTAATCCCTAACCTCCATGTTGAGTTGTGGAAGGTAGCCACAGCTAAGTGTAGTTTGGTCATGCAGATTTCCTGGAAACTGATGTTGGTGGTTTTTGCATAGAACCATGAGTCATGGAGCTGAGAGTCATAGACTTTGACTGTGGGAGGGGTGTCAGTTCCTCTAGATGGTAGTTGGAAGGGGTGGGAGGCTTAATCACTGCCCAGTAGCAGTGAAGAAGGGGAAAGGGAAATGGAGCAGCATTCTCTCTGGGGCCCTTATGGCATGTGGCAAAAGTAGTGACAATCTTCACCAGGTGAGAAGATTTTCTTACTCAATTTGGTCTGAGTCTGGAAAGGTAGAAAGTGGGAGAGGAAGGAAGAAGAGGTTCTTCTTCCTGTCTGTGAAGGAAAGAATCAGTAGGAATGTCCCTAAGTTTGGGCACCTAGCCAGTTGGTGCTCTGTGGACAATCAGGTTACAGGGGCCTGAACTAATTGTCATAGGATACCAGGATGTTGGGGCTGATGTGATTCTAGGAGGCATCTGGCTCAATTCCTTTCTGTTACTGATGGGTAAGTTAGTTATTTGCCTATGTCCAAAACATCAGTTTACTAGTAGACTAAAAATTCAAGCCCAAGGCTCCTGACTCTGCAGTGTCATGTTCATTCCACTACATCAGATAATTCTGAGGTAATGAGGCTTTGAGAATCCAAAGATGAATAGCATAGATCTTACCCTCAAGGAGCTCATATTCTAGTGAGGGAATAGTCATTTATAAAACAGAATGGTTAGTACAATGGCAGAGGTACACAGGTATTACAGATACTCCTTAGGAGAAGTGAGGGTTGGGTGTGAACACTTAGACATAAACAGAGATGACTTCCTGGAAAAGTGACACTTGAGCTGAATCATTAGGATGATCAGTAACTAACTAGAATAAGAGACCATAAAGAAAAGGGGAAATTTCAGCAAAGAAACACATTAGCAAAGTAAAGAAGGAAGCATTAAGACAAGGATTCAATATTGCTTGCTAAATTTTAAAGTATAATACAGGGGGTGTTGCCATGAGTGTGAATTGATGGACAAGAGTAAATTAGGAGGGGCCTTTGACGTAAATGTACCCATGCATAAATCCATCACCACAGTCAAAACACTGAGCATATGCATCAGTCACTACAGATTCCTTGTGACCTTCTGTAATCCCTTTCTCTCACCCTTCCCTGCTCCCTCTATTCACCTCCTACCCTCCCCTACCTTCATCCTTAGACAATCATTGATCTACTTTCTGTTGCTATAGATTAGTTTTCATTTTCTAAAATGTTATATAACTGGAATCATACAGAATATACTCTTTTTTATTTACCCTCTTTCATTCACCATGATTATTTTTACATTCACTTATGCTGTAGAGTGTAACAATAGTTCATTCTTTTTAATTGCTAAGTAGTTTCCATTGTAAAATCATACCACTCTTTATTTATACATTCACTTGTTTATGGACATTTGGGTTGCTTCCAGTTTGGGTTATGACAAATAAAACTATGAACTTTCCTATACTAGTCCTTGTATGGACATATGCTTTCATTTCTCTTGGGTAAATACCTAGGAGTAGAATGGCTGGATCATATGATAAGTATATGTTTAACTTTGTACAAAACCAGCAAACTGCTTTTGAAAATAGCTATAGCATTTTACATTCCCTCCAACAGTGTGTAAGAGTTCCAGTTTCACCACATCCTCGCCAACACTTGGTGTGGTCAGGTTTTGAAAACATTTTAGCCATTCTAGGAGATGTGGAGTGGTATCTTACCATGGTTTTAATTTGCATATCCTTAATGACTAATGAAGTAGAGATTTTTTTTCATGTGCTATTTGCCATCCATATAATATCTTCTTTCTTTAAGTGTCTGTTCTGATCTTTTGCCCATTTTAAAAATTGGATTGTTTATTTTCTTACCATTGAGTTTCAAGAGTTGTTTTTATACTCTGGATACATGCCTTTTATCTTCTGTGTGATTTGGAAATATTTTTTGCCTTATGTGCCTTGTCTTTTCATTCTCTTAACAGTGTCTTTTGAAGAGTAGAAGTTTTTAATTTTGAAGAAGTCCAATTTATCAACTTATTGTACTTTTGGTGTCTTATCTGAGAACTCTTTGTGTAATCAAGGTTGCAAATATTTTCTCCTAAATTTCCTTCTGGAGAATTATAGTTTTGGATTTTACCTTTAGATCTATGATTCACTACTAGTTATGATTTCATATGGAGAGAGGTATAAATGCAAGTTCATTTTTTGCATATTAATAGACAATTGTTCCCAGCACCATTTGTTGAAAAAAGTATTGTTCATTCTCTAATGTATTAATTTTGTATTTTTTTGAAAATCAGTTGTCCGTATACATATGGACTCTCTATTCTGTTCTCCTGATATATTTATTTAACACCAGTGCTATGCTGTCTTTATTGTTGTAGTTTTATAGAAAGTAATGTAATTAGGTAGTGTTTGTATTCCAATTTTGTTCTTTATCAAACTCATTTTTACTATTCTAAGTCTTCTGCATTCCCAAATGAATTTTAGAATTAATTGCTTGAAGTCTACAAAAAATTCTGCTGTAGTATTGATTGGGATTACAATCTATAGATAAATTTGGAAGAATTGACATCTTAAAAATATTGAATTCCTGGTAGATGGATGTGGTATATCTCTCCATTATTTGCATCTTTTCAATTTCTTTCAGCAATGTTTGTTTTTAAGTTTGCAGCGTACAATTATTTCACAACTTTTGTCAGATTTATGCCTAAGTATTTCATATATGATGCTATCATAAATGATACTTTAAAAAAATACTTGATTTCTAATGGTTACTAGTGCATAGAATGCTATTATTTTTTGTAGATTGAATCTTGTGTCTAGCAACCTTGCTACACTTACTTGTTAGTTCTAGTAGTTTTTTTTGTAGATTTATTTAGATTTTCTACAAAGACATTTATGATATCTGTGAACAAAGACAGTTTTACTTTCGTTTTCTTTCCAATTTGGATGCCATTCTTTTCATATTTCATTTGCACTGCCTAGAAACTCTAGTACAATGCCAAATAGAGTAGTTAAGAGTAAACAGACTTATTTTCTTCCTTATATAAGGGTAAGACATTTGGTATTATACCATTAAGTATGATGTTCTTAATTCTATGCCCTTCATAAATGCCTTTTATAAGTTTGCGTAAGTGTTCTTCTATTCCTAGTTTGCTAAGTTTTTATCAGAAATAGATGTTGAATTTTGTCAAATAAATTTCCTGTATCTATTCAGAAGATAATTTGTTTTCTCTTTCAGTTTGTTAATATGATTAAGTACCTTTTTCAATGTTAAAATAACCCTGCATTCCTGAGAGTAGCCCCATTTGTTCATAATTTCTTATCATTTTTCTATATTGTTAGATGTTTTTTACTAAAATCTTGTTTATGATTTTCACATCTTGTTCTGAGGAATGTTGGTCTGTGGTTTTATTTCTTGTAATATCTTTCTGCTTTTAGTAACTGAAAATTCTGGCCTCACAGGATAAGCTAGAGACTGTACCCTCCTTTTCTATTTTCTGGAAGATTTGATATAGAATCAGTATTATTTCTGCCTTACATATTTAGTAGAAATCATCAATAAGACATCCGGACTAGCAGTTTTCTTTATGGGAAGATTTTTAAACTCCAAAATCAGTTTCTTATTAGAGATAGGATTATTCAGGTTATCTATTTCTTGAGAGAGATTTGGTAATTTGTGCCTTTCGATGAGTTCATCTATTTCATCTAAGTTGTATTGGCATCAAGTCATTTATTATATTGACTTATCCTTTTGATATCTATAGAATTTGTAGTGTTGTTCTCTCGTTCCTAATATTGATAATTTTTGTTCTTTATTTTAAAATTGATTACCTGTGTATAAGTTTATCAATTTTATCAGTCTTCTAAAAGAGCCAACTTTTGTGAGGTTTTTTTTGTTTTGTTTTGTTTTTCTGTTTAATTGATTTCAGTGTTTATCTTTATTACCTACTTCCTTCTGCTTATTTTGGGTTTAATTTGTTATACTTCTTCTAGTTTCTCAAGATGCAATCGGAAGTCATTAATTGGAGACCACTCTCCTTTCAGCTATAGACATTTAGCACTAAAATTCACCCCGAAATATTGCTTTAGTGACATTCACACATTTTCAACATGTTTTTAAAGTTTTTCTTAATTCAGAATTCTAATATTCTCTTTGATTTCTTCTTTGATCTATGAACTGTTTAGAAGTATGCTATTTAGTTTCCCAATTTGAAGAGATTTTCTAGGGATATTTCTGTTATTGATTTCTAATTCAATTCCTTCTAAATTTATTGAAACTTGGTTTATGTCCAGAATGGTCTATCTTGGTAAATGTTTCATGTAACCTTGAAAAGAATGTATATTCTGCTGTTGTGGGGTGGAGTGTTCTATCACAATCAGTTAGTTTAAGTTGATTGGTGCTGTTGTTCAAATATTTACTGCTTTTCTGTCTACTGATTCCATCAATTATTAAGAGAAGGATATTGAACTATTCAAGTATAACTGTATACTTGTCTATTTCTTCTTTCAGTTCTGTTCATTTCTGTCTCAGATTTTGACTAGGTGCAAAAACGCTTAAGATTTTTATGTTCTTTAGCTCAATCAGTCCCTTTATAATTATAATCTTCTTTATCCTTGATGATTTTTTCTGTAATAGTGTTTGTTTGAGTCTAATATAGACACTCCAGCCTTTTTTTCCTTTTATTAGTGTTAGTATGGTATATCTTTTTCTGTCGTTTTACTTTAAAATGTATTTGCTTCTTTATATTTTAAATGCATTTTTTGTAGGCAACATAATTGGGTCTTGTTTTTATAATTCATCTATTTATTCCTGCTTCATATTTTAAGTATTCAGACCATTTCATTTACTGTGATGTTGATATGGTTGGGATTTTAGCATATTTGTTTTTTATTTGTCCATTTTTCTATTTGTTCTTTATTTTTCCCATCTGTTGTTCCCCCTTTTCTCTTTTTCTGGCTTCTTTTGATTAATCTAGTATTTTTAAAGATTTTTACCTTCAAGTGAGGTTACCACTTCACATATAAGAAGCTCCCAATGGTATACTTCCATTTCTCCCTTCCCAGCCTCTACACTATTATCGTAAAGTTTACTTTTACATTTATTATTAATGCAATGCAATATTGTTATTATTTTTGCTTGAACTGTTCAGTATCTTTTAAAGAGATTTAAGACCAGGTGCGGTCGTTCAAGCCTGTAATCCCAGCACTTTGGGAGGCTGAGACAGGCGGATCAGCTGAGGTCAGGAATTCGAGATCAGCCTGGCCAACATGGTGAAACCCCCTCTCTACTAAAAATGCAAAAAATTAGCTGGGCTTGGTGGTGCATATCTGTAATCCCAGCTACTCAGGAGGCTGAGGCATGGAAATTTCTTGAACCTGAGAGGCGGAGGTTGCAGTGAGCCAAGATCATGCCACTGCACTCCAGCCTGGGTCACAGAGCAACACCTTGTCTCAAAAAAAAAAATAAATAAATAAATAAAAATAAAAATAAATTAAAGAGATTTAAATAAAAAGAAAAAAGTATTGTGCATTTATTCCTGTAGCCACCTTTTCTGGTGCTCTTTGTTCCTTTGTGTAAATCTGTAATTCCATCTGGTCTCATTTTTCTTCTACTTAGAGGATTGCCTTTAACATTTCTTGTAGTATGGATCTACTGGTGTGGAATTCTTTCACCTTTTATATATCTTAAAGTCCTTTTTTTAGTTAGTAAAATGTATTTTTGTTGGGTATAGATTTTTAGGATGACAATTTTTTTTTCTTTAGTATTTTAAATGTGTTGCTCCACTTTCTTCCAGCTTGCCTATTTTCCAGTAAGAAGTCTGCTATTATCCTTACAATTGTTCCTTATTCCTTAACAGGTCTTTTTTCCCCTGGTTGTTTTAAGATTTTCTTTTTATCACTGTTTCTTGAGTACTTTGATACTGATAAAGGGCTGGGAAACACCCAAATTCATCATTCACTCCTGATAAACAGAATAGTTCTTTAAGACTTAATAATTGGCAGGTCGCGGTGGCTCACACCTGTAATCCCAACCCTTTGGGAGGCTGAGGCAGGTAGATCACAAGGTCAGGAGTTCGAGACCAGCCTGGCCAACATAGTGAAACCCTGTCCTTACTTAAAAAAAAAAATACAAAAATTAGCTGGATGTGGTGGCAGGCACCTGTAATCTCAGCTACTCTGGAGGCTGAGGCAGGAGAATCACTTGAATCCGGAAGGCGGAGGTTGCAGTGAGCCTAGATCATGCCACTGCACTCCAGCCTCGGTTAAAGAGCAAAACTCCGTCAAAAAAAAAAAAAAAAAGACTAAATAATCATGGGTTCAATTTACCGAGTACCGGTCTTGCTGTATCACAGTCTGTGTGATAAGATCATTTAATCTTCACATCCACCCTAAGAGGGATAAGTATTGGCCCGTTTTACATAGGTAGGAAGAACTTATGACTAGAACTGTTAAGTTTGGTGTCCAATTCTCACAAAGCTGTTTAATGGCATATGTAAGAGGAAAATTCGAGTTTGACCTCAAAGCCTGGGTAGTAAATCATCACATTTGACTCTTGATATATATTCAAATGCATTTGTAATCCAATTAATTTTATTTTAATTTTTTTAAAGTAATGATGTAGATTTAAGGATAATCCTGAGGAGTAAGACAAGAAGAAAAAGGGGGAAAAAAGCACAAAGTAAAGGAAAAGGGTATGAAATAGATCTAAGTTTTTGGTGTTTACAACAGAGAAATTCACTTTATTGTGGAAGAGAAGTAGCTCACCAGGGTTATCTACAGCCTGGATGAACTATTCCCTCAAGACCATGTGATTCCCGGGTACCTTGCAACTGCAAAGAAGATACTATGGATTGCACAAGTGACCCATGCACTGGAAAAGGCATAATTTTAATGGAACACTGCCTCAACATTCTGCTTTAAATATCAGTCCTGTGCACAGTTTTAAAAATGAGTCACTTTATAGAATATCATTACCTCTGACAGAAAATTCAAAATTCTGGCCAGGCACGGTGGCTCATGCCTGTAATCATCCCAGCACCTTGGGAGGCCGAGGTGGGTGGATCACTTGAGGTCAGGAGTTTGAGGCCTGACTAGGCAACATGGTGAAACTTCCTTTCTACTAAAAATACAAAAAGTATCCGGGCATGGTGGTTCATGCCTTTAGTCTCAGCTACCTGGGAGGCTGAGATGGGAGGATCACTTGAGCCTGGGAGGCGAAGGTTGCAGTGAACCGAGATTGTGCCACTGCACTCCAGCTTGGGTGACAGATTGAGACTCTGAAAAAAAAAAGAAAGAGAGAGAGAGAGACAGAGAGAGAGAGAAAGGAGGGAAGGGAAGGGAAGGGGAGGGGAGGGGAGGGGAGGGGAGGTCAAAATTCTGTATCTGGATTTCTAGAATTGAGGACCAGACATTGGAAACTGATGTCCTCACTAAGAAAATGATATTCTAGTTGAAAAAAAAAATAAAACTTACATTGCTATCTTTTTTTACTTCCCCATTGCATATTTGTTGGCTTGTTTTATCTCTGCTGTAAGACTGTTATCTTCTGGAGGATAGCTACTGCTTAGTCACAGTTGTGTTTTCCACAACATCTAGAACAGAAAACATTATAAATGTTTCTGCAGTAAAAGAATAAATGAGGCGTGGCTATGTTCTCCCCACTTTCATGTGGAGAAGTTTACTATCAAATGTAGTATGTACATGAATCATAGAGTATTTAAGAAACTGGCCCATCAAGCTGTTGGCTTTCTTGATGGCTGATTGACCAGTTCATCCCTGACTTCAAGGGCTTAAGTAAGTGTCCAGACACTAGTTGCTAATGCTGCAGATAGAGCTGAAGCACTGGCCTGGTCTTTGTCACTGTGACCCATCCTCTTCTAAGAATGGCTCTATTTTCTTCTACAGTGCTTAATTCAGTGTTAAGCATTGTTGACTTACTGAATTGGACAAAAACTGAATGTCTAAGATGAGCCAGTTGGTATTTCAGTTCAGAAACTAGGAAAGTGGAGAGTTTGGGGAAACTTTCCAGAGAGCCACAGCTCAACCCCAAGGTAATGCTAGAGATCCCTGAACATTTGCGCACTCTGATCTCTGGCTACCTTACAGAGCCAGGTAACTTAATTTCTTCTTCCTTATTCCTTAGGGCAAGAATATCACAGCATGGGCATGAGTAGCTTGAAATTGCTGAAGTATGTCCTGTTTTTCTTCAACTTGCTCTTTTGGGTAAGTGTGTCTCTTCTGAGCATGGTTAAGCTCACCTTTCCCCAGCTAAGCTCTCCTCTCTCCTCTACTGAAGAGGCTGGTGTGGGGTAAAATGCATGCATGTTTGGGTCATGTCCAGCACAACCATCCTAGAAACAAAGGAATAATAATTTTTCCCCTCTTCCTGCCACAGAATAAACCTGCAAAATTGAAAGGTACTAGTGCAGTTATTAATGGAGGTGCTGTTTCTCTCTGAGGGCTTTAGTTTACTACTACTTATAGCTCATATATATAGGTGAGAAACCTGAGACTGTGTGCTTTGGGTATTGAGTGCCTCTGTTTTTCTTGTCTTTTTTTTTAGATTCCTTGAAACAATAAGTGAATGAAAGGAAAGTCACCCTTTCCGGGGAGGTTTCACTGTACAAAATTCAGCAATTGAATTTCAGATACAGGATGGGTTGGTACTTGTGTATATGAGAAGATTATTATAAGTTTGGCTTCTCTAGTTTTCTGCCTAGCAAGATGAGCTTCCTCAAGCAGGACATCTTCTCTACATGGTCATGGTTTCCACAGGGAAAGCCATGTGTGAGTGACTGAAATAAGGAACAGGAAGTTAGACCTATATATAGTGAAGATATTGTGCGGCTCACAGGAGTGCTTTTTCCTTGGTATTTCGAAATGGGTAGGAAGAGTTGTGAGTAGGTCTCCACATGAGAAAGCTGAGATTGCCTCTCCAATGTAAGCATGGAAAAGTTTGGTAAAAAAATTGTTCATGAGACTCTGATTGAGCCAGTTAAAAATAAAGTGATTCTGATCTCAAGGAAGTGAGAATATGAGGAGATACCCAAGAACCACATTTTGCTTCAGGATGTTGTGGGATTCTTCCTTTCAGATCTGTGGCTGCTGCATTTTGGGCTTTGGGATCTACCTGCTGATCCACAACAACTTCGGAGTGCTCTTCCATAACCTCCCCTCCCTCACGCTGGGCAATGTGTTTGTCATTGTGGGCTCCATTATCATGGTAGTTGCCTTCCTGGGCTGCATGGGCTCTATCAAGGAAAACAAGTGCCTGCTTATGTCGGTGAGTCCTTACAGAGATGTGGTGCCCCAAGTCAGGGAGATGGTGCCTAAGTCCCAGGCAAGATGTTTTTTGGTAGGTCACTTATAGGCACAGAAAGATCTTAGGAAAATGAGATTGGTACCTCAGATCAGCCAAGTCTGCCCAGACCAATAGTATATTATGTATGACTAAGGTCCCATGGACAGGTGAGAGAGGGCATTGCTATCCCCCTTGGTAGCCATTTTACACTGCTAATAATGACCTTTGTCATTATTATAATTCCCCTTCATAGCATTTTATTTTTTCTTTATGTCTGGATGAAACCAGGTGTCATCTATCTTCCAAAATCCTCCTCATGCTAGCTATTATTATGTACTTTCAGGATCTGACTCAGAGTCACTAACTAATGGAAAAATAATTTCTAGATTCTTTCCTCCCCAAATGCCAGAGGATGCTTCCTTAACTCATATATGCACAAGATACTCCATAGAGATCCAACTTAGTTGAGGGCTCTGGCTGCAGCCGTTGAGGTCTAATGTGAGAGATGCTAGAGCCTTTTGCATATTGCCTATCAGGTACTATCCCGAGGAGTACGTTAAGGCTTAGGTTTTGCCTGTAAGCACAGTGCCTGTAGAACACTGAGCTCTGCATTTCTCTAGTGTTCCCAGAACAGAGCTTGGTGTAACAGTGCCACTCTACCAATAGATGTGGGTTTCTAATCACCTTGGCTCTTCCTTAAGTCATCTGGTTAATCTTTTTTTCCATTATGGTTCAACTTTTTCGTGGTTTTTTTTTTTTTTTTTTTTTTGGAGATGGAGTTTCGCTCTTGTTGCCCAGGCTGGAGTGCGATGGCACGATGTCGGCTCACCACAGCCTCCACCTCCCGGGTTCAAGCCATTCTCCTGCCTCAGCCTCCCGAGTAGCTGGGATTACAGGCATGCACCACCATGCTCGGCTAATTTTGTATTTTTAGTAGAGACAGGGTTTCTCCATGTTGGTCAGGCTGGTCTCTAACTCCTGACTTCATGTGATCTGCCTGCCTTGGCCTCCCAAAGTGCTGGGATTATAGGCGTGAGCCACTGCGCCCAGTCGCTATGGGTCAACTCTTAAACTGCAGCCAAGAGAAGGAATAAAAAAAAGTCCCTCTTCTCAGATAGTTCTCAGACTAATGGCAAAGGATGGAAGATAGCAGACATGGGGTAAGGTAAATGTTTTAAGCAGTCAAAATTAATGTTGAGGTAAAAAAGGTAAAGGAGAAGGAATAAGTGAAAATGTTTTCTGTTGTGTGTTATTAGCATAAAGGGAGTAAGCATCGGAAGCTGGAAACAAATATGAGTTAGAACCATGGCTAGGACCCTTCTTTTCACCATTGTATAGGGCTCCTCTCAGCCACTACCAGCAGTCCTCCACACAGAGGTATCCTGATCTTGTAGAAAGGACCAGGCCCCAAATGATCTAGTTTATTGAGCTTTTACTTAACTGCTTCAATAGGTAGATGTCAAAATTGCTTAACTTATTCAACAAATGGTGTTGTGTATGTATTACGCATATCGTACTCTGATAGACACAGCAGGTAGGAGAGAACAAAGAAGACAGTTGATCTGCCCTCTAGAGTCTAATTGTAGAAAAAAAACACATATTTTCACAAAACAAAAGAAGGCTTACAAAGGCCTGAGGAGGCAGAACAGGAACATCCTGCACATGTGCAAACACTCCTGGATGCTCCCAGAGCTGAGTGGGAGTGGGACGAGAATGGGGATCAGTGCTGTGAGAATGTATCTGCTTTGTCCCAGTTCTTCATCCTGCTGCTGATTATCCTCCTTGCCGAGGTGATCTTGGCCATCCTGCTCTTTGTATATGAACAGAAGGTAAGTTATAAAGAGCACAACTCATTGTCTTAATACTGAAAGTGGGGAGTATGCAGTGGAGAAGTTGTTACAAAATTACAAAATAAGTCCTATAATAGAGATAGAAATGAAATGGAAGGATAGAGGAAAGAGAGAGTAATTGTAATTGGGGGCAGAAAAAATTTGTATGAAAGAGATTGTATCTGAGTGGTATCTTGAGGGGTGCCTGGAAAGAACAGTAAAACAAGTGTCTCTTCCTCTACTTGCTTTCCTCTGTATGTTTGGCAGGAGAGAATGTCTGCCTCAGTGCCTAAGGATAGTCCTTGCTTTAATTGCCCCTTTTCCTCCCTTGTAAAGCCAGAGCTCTAGAAGGAAGCAAGCCTACTAAATACTTCTTCTTTCAATGTCATCTCATGCTCAGCATGTATGCCCATAGATAAACAGCCTCCCCTCACCCTTAGTTCTGAGGAGACCATTTGGAAGGGAAGAGCGAGTGGAACCACTAACCTATACTGGAAATTCCTTATTCCTTGAACTCACCTGCTTTTTACCATGTCTCCTCTGCTGGAATGTGCCTGCCCAGCTGAATGAGTATGTGGCTAAGGGTCTGACCGACAGCATCCACCGTTACCACTCAGACAATAGCACCAAGGCAGCGTGGGACTCCATCCAGTCATTTGTGAGTACAAGTGGAATCCTCTTCAGATCAGCCCAGACTTCATGTTCAAGTCTAAAACCCTGGGGGCTAGTTCCTTTTTCTGGAAGTTTCAGAATCTAAGGTCCAGACTGCTGAATCCCAGAATAATGCCTTGGCTATCACAAATATGGGAGCCCAGTAATTAGTCTGATTAGTACAAAGTTCTCTACATTCTCTCTTTCATCCTTTTCTAACATGAATAGGTTTATTATCTAAGTTCTACTAGGATGTGAAGAAGACCCAAACACAGCAAACTGGATTAGTTTATGTATTTTCCAAAATTTTACTGAAAACAGCATTGTATAACACAAGAAATTGCCATTGAATTCCTGAGTTGCCCAAATCAGGCTTGTTACATAGCCCACCAACACCCCATTCCTCATGCGCTGTTTCCACCCACAAACATGTATATGTATATGTACAGCATATACAAGCTCTGCGTTCCTGATGTGATGTGTTGGGAGATAAAGATGGAGCCTTGCACCGGTATAAACTATTTGTGTCTCAAAACAGTACCACTATGACTGCACGCTGGCTTAGTGTGGAGTAGAAGAAATGGCACAGGAATTAGAACCTGGAGACCACAATTGGGTAGCCTTGGGGAAGTCCCCTAACTTCTTTAGATCTCCAATTCTTTATTTTTTCAATTCAGTTTAGAAAACTTTTAATTATATAATTTTTAGAAATATGCGAAAGTAAAGAGAAAAACAGAAAAATGAATCTCTCAACTCTTCAATAATTAATATTTTCCAGTGTCATCTCCTCTAATTCCCCACACTTTTTTTGCTAGAATATGTTAAAACAAATACTAGACAATATATTATTATTATTTTTTTTTTTTGAGACGGAGTCTCGCTCTGTCGCCCAGGCTGGAGTGCAGTGGCGCGATCTCGGCTCACTGCAAGCTCCGCTTCTCGGGTTCACACCATTCTCCTGCCTCAGCCTCCTGAGTAGCTGGGACTACAGGCGCCCACCACCGCGCCCGGCTAATTTTTTGTATTTTTAGTAGAGACGGGGTTTCACCGTGGTCTCGATCTCCTGACCTTGTGATCTGCCCGCCTCGGCCTCCCAAAGTGCTGAGATTACAGGCGTGAGCCACCGCGCCCGGCAACAATATATTATTTCACCCACTAAATATAAAAGAACTTCTTTTTAATACACCTAAAATTTTGTAATTTCTTAATACCACTAATAAAGTATATAATTAAATTTCCCTAATTTTCTCAAAAAATTTTAATTGACTTGTTCAAATCAAGATCTTAACAAGGCCTATGTGTTTATATTTGAATGATAGGTCTCTCTATTTATCTTTTAATCTATAATAGTACCCCTCTTTGTTCTTGCTTTTTGTGGAAAGAAATTAGGCTGTTTGTTCTTTAGACTTCTCCACTCTCTAGATCTGGCTAGTTGCTTCCTCGAGTATTTTGGTATCAGGGAGTCTCTGTCTCCCGTAAGCCCCGTGAACTTAAAAGTTTGATGTGGTTTTTGTTTTGTGATAAGATTGCAATAGCTGCCGGGCGCGGTGGCTCACGCCTGTAATCCCAGCACTTTGGGAGGCCGAGGCGGGCGGATCACAAGGTCAGGAGATCGAGACCACGGTGAAACCCCGTCTCTACTAAAAATACAAAAAATTAGCCGGGCGCGGTTGTGGGCGCCTGTAGTCCCAGCTACTCGGGAGGCTGAGGCAGGAGAATGGCGTTAACTCGGGAGGCGGAGCTTGCAGTGAGCCGAGATCGCGCCACTGCACTCCAGCCTGGGCGACAGAGCAAGACTCCGTCTCAAAAAAAAAAAAAAAAAAAAAAAAAAAAAAAAAAAGATTGCAATAGCCGTCACTTCCTATTGCATCATGTAAGCAGGTACATCATGTTTGATGGTCCTACTTTCTGTGATCTTAAGACTGTCTGGTGAGTCCAAGGGTGGTCAGCCTAATCCCTCCACTATGCAGTCCCTGGGTGCCTTATTCTTGATCTGTAAAATGTGACTAGATTAAGCACAGGGGTCTCTACTCCACAGGGATCTTATGGGAATGAAATGGTATAACAGATTAGAAAGCACTTTGTTTCAAGGAGCCCATAGTAATCAGACCAATTCTGGACTTCTGCTATAGAGTCAGTTCTGAAGGGCCCACCATTTCCTCTAAGGTCCACAGCTTTTTTTCACTGTCGACTTTCTAACCATCATCATTTTGGGGGTTTGGCTTTTAGCTCCAGTGCTGTGGTATAAATGGCACGAGTGATTGGACCAGTGGCCCACCAGCATCTTGCCCCTCAGATCCAAATGTGGAGGTAATTTTGTTAGCAATGTTTCTGTTATTGACCTCTTTGTTTAAATGTTTAATTACCTTGGAAACTGCAGTCATAGAAGACCTAGACTTTTTATCGAGAAACAGGGGACCTTGAATAAAAGAGAGGCCAAGGCAACAACCTTGGGTAATTAGAAAAGTCAGAAAAACATAGGAACAAAATCATTTAGACTAGAGACTATGATTGATCTTGCTACACTAGACTATTACATTAGAGGGGAACAGTTTGTGTGAAAGTAGCAGAGGGTTGTGTCTAGATATTTCTTAAGCAAGAAGTAGGTCTCCTTATGGTTAAAAGTGAAATGAATAGGGTCAAGATAGAAAAGTTTCCCCCTCTCCCTCTCTCTCTGCTCTTCTTCCTTGGAGATGGCAGAATCCAGCCCCTTAGGGAAATGAATCATAAGTGAAGGAGTAAGGAGTTGAGGGAGACAAAGTTAGTGGAACTACTGAAACAACCTGTCCAATTAATTTGGATCTCCAGAATAGGCTCTGAGAAGAAGCCATAACTATCTTCCAACTAGACCAAATCCCTGAGGTCTTGTCTCCTCCTGTTATCTGCTCCTGAAGGGGTTTGGGAATCTCCAGGATTTTTCAGGTTTGTGGAGAAAGACTAGGACACCCACTGACCAGCAGCTGCCCTGGTGCTTGGTAGGGCTATGATGGATTTACTGAATGTTAAAGCAGAAAGTGAAATGCAAACCAATTTTAGTATTGCATGCCGTATGTTAATCTCTGATCAGCACTGAGTGTTCAAAGACAGTAGGATGTCGGTTGCTGACCTGCCTCTTAGAAGCTAGTTTAACTCAGCGGGTAAGGATCTAGGACTTCTACATTAGGTACCACTGTAATGATAACAACACCAGAAAAGTCTCTAGTTTAATATTTCCCACCTTATGCCTGTTTCTTCATTCATGCAAAGAAAATAAAAAATATAATACCTAAGTCTCTTTGTATTACATAAAGCAAAATGCAAAGCACTGTATCTTCCAAATAATCCTCTTGATATGGTGGAATTTGTAACTGAAATGTTTAGAGTGGCATCATTTGTAACTGAAATGTTTTCTAGGGTTGCTACGCGAAAGCAAGACTGTGGTTTCATTCCAATTTCCTGTATATCGGAATCATCACCATCTGTGTATGTGTGATCGAGGTAAGCACTTAATCACAGGGTTACTGTGAGGATTACATGAGTTAAGTCAGGAAAGGTTTCAGAATAGTACCAGGTACACAGTATTTACACAATAAATGTTAGCTATTTTTACTAGTATCTGAATTCCCCCAGCCAAGTAGCAAATAATGTAATTAACAATTTACTTTAAGGTATATAGAAAATGTGCTGTAAGAACATCTCTCGGCAGGGTGTGATGGCTCACACCTGTAATCCCAGCACTTTGGGAGGCCAAGGCGGGCAGATCACGAGGTCAGGAGATCGAGACCATCCTGGCTAACACGGTGAAACCCCGTCTCTACTAAGAATACAAAAAATTAGCCGGGCGTGGTAGCGGGCACCTGTAGTCCCAGCTACTCCGGAGGCTGAGGCAGGAGAATGACCTGAACCCCAGAGGCAGAGCTTGCAGTGAGCCGAGATCGCACCACTGCACTCCAGCCTGGGCGACAGAGTGAGACTCTGTCTCCTAAAAAAAAAAAAAGAACATCTCTCTGGTCAATTTATTCCTCAGAGATATGGATGATTCACATGATTCGCAGTCAAACAGAAAGCCAACAAGCAGACTCCCACTTGGTCCTTCCTCAGCTGGTCTCAAAAAGACGAATTGATAAAGTATTTCATTTGAAAACCTGATCTTGCATGTTAAGGGGCTGATGATGAAAATTGTAATCAATTTCCTCTTTGTTTCTGTGCTTAGTTTGACAAGTGATGGGTGAATTGAGGGTAGTTTTTTGTCCTTTTTAATAAAAAAGGACATTTTTCCACCCAAGTGTGGAAAATGACTTTTCTCTGCTTGGAAACAAAGGAGGCACAGAGCATGGACAGAGATAAGTCATTGCACAGTGTTCAGTGAGCAGAATATGACCATCCTAGTAGCAGGGCTTCTGTGACTTCCTCAGAAGATAAAACATGCTCCAATACTTTACAGCCTATTATCTTGTCATCGTTGACCCCGTTTCTCTCCCCACTGCTATTCTTTAACTAAAGGAAAGAGCTCCTGAGAGAGACTTGAAAGTAATGGTGGGAAGGGTGGTTTCAGTGTAATGGATACATTCTTTTTCTCAGAGGCCAATCCCAGGAATTGTGAAAGAAATGGCTTTTCTTATGAAGACTTCAAATTTTTCCAACTCTTTTCACAGGTGTTGGGGATGTCCTTTGCACTGACCCTGAACTGCCAGATTGATAAAACCAGTCAGAGCATAGGGCTATGATCTGCAATTGTCCTGTGGTGAAGAGACTTGTTTCATCTCTGGAAATGCAAAACCATTTATAGCATGAAGTCCTAAATGATCACCTGCTGGATGATCCTCCTCCCAGCCTTTCCCTTTTTAGGTCCCTGTCTTATACAACCAGAGAAATGGGTGTTGGCCATGCACATCCCACCTCAGGCAGCAAGACAATCTTTCACCCACTGATGGCAGCAACCATGTCTCTCAAAGTGGTGAAACTAATATCTGAGCATTTTTGAGACATGAGAGGCAAAGAGAAACTGGATCTAATGGCCCAACATCAAAGGGTGAACCCAGGATATGAATTTTTGCATCTTCCCATTGTCGAATTAGTCTCCAGCCTCTAAATCATGCCCAGTCTTCTCCCCAACGTCAAGCAAGAGACAAGTTGAAGGGAATTCTGGGGCCAGGCTCACTGGACCATTGTCGCAACCTTCTGTTTCTCTTTGACTAAGAGCCCTGGCTACAGGAATTACACAGTTCTCTTTCTCCAAAGGGCAAGATCTCATTTCAATTTCTTTATTAGAGGGCCTTATTGATGTGTTCTAAATCTTTCCAGACAAAAACTATCCAGTGATTTATATCCTAACTTCAACCAGTAACTTAGCTGATAATCACAGTAAGAAGACTTCTGGTATTATCTCTCTATCAGATAAGATTTTGTTAATGTACTATTTTACTCTTCAATAAATAAAACAGTTTATTATCTGAATCACAATATTCCTATATATCAAACACTCCTTCCATGACCCAGCCTGATTACCCTGATTAATGCACCAAGCCAGGTGTATATTATCTACTGCTGCATAAAATATTACTCCAAAATTTAGTGGCTGAGGACAACAAACATTTATTATCTCCTGGTTTTTGTGGGTCAGGAATCTAGGAGCAGTTTGGCTGGGTGATTCTGGTTCACAGTCTCTCATGTAACTGCAGTCAACATGTCAGCCTGGGCTGCAGTAACCTTAAGGCTCAACTGAAAGAGGATCTACTCTCAAGCTCTCTCACCTGGCTGTTGTCAAGCCTCAGATCTTTGCCACTTGTGCCTTTCCACAGGGCTTCCTTATGACATGGAAGCTGGCTTCCCCGCATTTAAAGACATCCAAGAAAGAGCATGAGATTTGGCACCCAAAACAGAAGCCACAGTTTGTTGTTGTTGTTGTTGTTGTTTTGAGACGGCGTCTGGCTTTGTCACAGGCTGGAGTGCAATGGTGCAATCTTGGCTCACTGCAACCTCCGCCTCCCAAGTTCAAGTGATTCTCCTGTTTTAGCCTCCTGAGTAGCTGGGACCACAGGTGTGTGCCACCATGCCTAACTAATTTTTTTTTGTATTTTTAGTAGAGATGGTGTTTCACCACGTTGGCCAGGCTGGTCTTGAACTCCTGACCTCTGGTGATCCACCCGCTTCAGCCTCCCAAAGTGCTGGGATTACAGGCGTGAGCCACGTCACAGTTTTTTTTATAACCTCAGATGTGCCACCATATCATTTCTGCCATATACTGTTTTTAAAAAGTGAGAATATGGCACATGTATACATATGTAACAAACCTGCACATTGTGCACATGTACCCTAGAACATAAAGTATAACTAAAAAAAAAAAAAAAAAAAAAATTAAAAAAAAGTGACTTGAAATGTTCAGCTCACATTCAAATAAAAAAAAAGGGAGATTATAGACAAGGGTGTAAATCTGTAGTGGAGAGAGATCATTGGAGGTCATCTAAGAGGTTGCCAACCCCACCATATTTGTTTGGTCAAAAAAAGAAGCTAAATTGAATTGTCTATAAGCTAAATTTAATTATCTACATATAACTACACTTTGTAAGGCAGAAAATAAGACCACATTTAATAGCCAGCCAAATGTAGAGAAGGCAGAGAAAGGGATAGAGAAGAACTGGTTTCTGTTCTTGAAGTTTTATGTATCATCTCCCCTCCCCCTTTAAAAAAATTAGTCATTTCAGTGGTAGTCTATAGAAAAGCCTACAACTTTTGCATTTTCCTGAGACAAAGAAGTAGCAGAGGAGACATTCTCTCTCTCGCTGTTTTTTGTTTTTGTTTTTGTTTTTTTTCTGAGACAGAGTTTTGCTCTTGTTGCCCAGGCTGGAGTGCAGCGGCGTGATCTTGGCTCACTGCAACCTCCACCTCCTGGGTTCAAGTGATTCTCCTGCCTCGGCCTCCTGAGTACCTGAGATTACAAGCACACGCCACCACGCCTGGCTAATTTTTGTATTTTTAGTAGAGACAGGGTTTCAGCATGTTGGTCAGGCTGGTCTTGAACTCCTGACCTTGTGATCTGCCCGCCTTGGCTTCCCAAAGTGCTGGGATTACAGGGGTGAGCCACCTCACACCCAGCCTTTTTTTTTTTTTTTTTTTTTAAGATGGAGCCTCACTCTATCACCAGGCTGGAGTGCAGAGGCCTGATTTTGGCTCACTGTAACCTCCGCCTCCCTAGTTAAAGCAATTCTCCAGTCTCGGCCTCCCGAGTAGCTGGGATTACAGGTGCACATTACCACGCCTGGCTAATCTTTGTATTTTTACTAGAGATGGGTTTCACCATGTTGGCAAGGCTGGTCTTGAGCTCCTGACTTCAGATGATCTACCTGCCTCAGACTCCCAAAGTGCTGGGATTATAGGCGTGAGCCACCGTCCATGGTGAGACATTCTCTTGATTGTCACAAGTTTCAAAAGTATCTCACATTAAACATACACAAAATGAAACTTATCATTCTATCTTCCAAATCTGCTTCTCTTCTTTGTTCCCCATATTAGTGAGTGATAACATCACCCACCTAGTTTTCCTAGCCAGAAGCCTAGGCTTTGTCCTTAACTCTAGCCTGTCTTTTACTCCCAAAAACAAGTCACCATCAGTCATGAAGCTCTAAGGATTCACCCACCAAGTATCATTAAATTCACTCATTCTCCCTATTTCATTAACTGCCTGTATTCCTTCAACAGTCTACTATCTGCTCTTCTAGTATTCACCACTGGCCCTTATCTACACTATTCTGCATATAGCAGCCAAAGTAATATTTCTAAAACATAAATGTAGTAATGACACTTTTATGCTTGAAACTCTTCAATGACTCTGTTGTTCTTAGGATAAAGTCTAGTTTTTTTTTATTGATTATAGCTGTCAAGCCCTACAGGGGATGGCCCACTCTTAGCTCTCTAGCCTTCCTCTTGCCATTCTCACTTTGTTTTACTCACCAAGAGAATACAGCACATAGTGCATCTTAAAAGAAGCATGCTTAGATTTACATTTTAAATGGGTATATGTAAACCTCTCATAATAAGGCTTTGTGAACAAGGGCAAGAAACATCCTTTAATAGCATGCTCCCACTTGCTTACAGCGAACAAATCAAACCAAATCAATCACTAAAAAAAAAAAAAAAGAAAAAAAAAAAAGAAAGAAAGAAGAAGTACAGACTGAAAGGGAGAAAGAAGAAAGAATTCTAAAGAATAAATTTCAGGCATTAAAAAAAGTGATCGCAGATGGAAAGTCGGAAACACAAGAAGGATCAAAGAGAAGAGAAGAGGTAAATACGTGGAAAATATAAATGACCACTGATTTTATAAAAGTTATAACAATGTATTCCTTGAATATAAACAAAAGATAGAAGGTATAGCGAGATGGTGGAATAGAATACCAGTTTCCCCTCCCCACCCAAGGACACCAATTTAACAACTATCTAACACACACAAAAAAACACCTTTACAAAAAACAAAAATCAGGGGAGTCCTCATAGGACCTGCTGTTAAATTTGTATCACTGAAAGGCACGCTGGAGAGGTGAGTAAAACAGTTTTGAATCTCTAATGCGACCCTCGGCAGCAGCAGCATGATGCGGAGAGCGTCTCTGGGTGCTGCGGGAGGGAGAACACAGCAATTGTGAGGCACTGAACTCAGTGCCATCCCATTAGAGCAGAAAGGAAACTGGACCAAACTCTGCTGGCGCCTACCCATGGAGGGAGCATTTAAATCAGCCCTAACCAGAGGGAAATTGCCAATCCCAATTGTCGAAACTTGAGTTCCTGCAAACCTCATCACCAACGGCTACAATGCTATGTGTTTCTAAGTAAACTTGAAAGGCAGTCTAGGCCATAATGATGGCAAATCTTAGGTAAGTCCTAGCGTTGAACCAGGCCCAGAGACAGTGGACTGGGAGGGGCATGTGACCTACTAAAACACCAGCTGGGGTGGCTAACGGAGTGCTGGCATCACCCCTCCCCTAACCCCAGGCTGCACAGCTCACAGCTCCAAAAGAGACACCTTCCTTTTGCTTAAGGAGAGGGGAGGGAAGAGAGAGAAGGACTTGTTTTGCATCTTGGATACCAGGTCAGCCACAGCAGATAGGACACCAGTCAGAGTTGCAAGACCCCTGTTTCAGGCCCTAGCTCTTGGATGACATTTCTAGACAACCTCTGGGCCAGAAGGGAATCCACTGCCTTGAAAGGAAGAACCCAGTCCTAGCATCATTCTTTACCTGCTAAGTGAAAAGCCCTCAGGCTCTGAATAACCAGCAGTGAAACCAAGTTACTATGTCGAGGGCTTTTGGTGACCCTCTGAGACTTGCTGGCTTCAGGTGAGATTCAGCACATTACTAGCTGTGGTGGTTATTGGCTGAAACTCCTACTTGAGAAAAGCGGAGGGAAAAGTAAAGGGGACTTTGTCTTCCACCTTAGGTACCAGCATGGGCACAGGGGAATAGAGCGCTAAGTAGGCTCCTGAGGTCCCTGATTCCAGGACTCGACTCTTGAATGACATCTCTGGACCTGTCCTGGGCCAGAAGGGAGCCCACTGCCCTGAAGGGTGAGTCCCAGGCCAGGCAGCATTCACCACAAGCTGACTTATGAGTACTTGGACCTTAAAGGAACATTAGCAGTAGTCTGGCAGTACTCCCTATGGCTTGTGATGGTGGTGGCTACAGGGTGAGGCTCCTCTGCCTTTGGAAAGGGGAGGGAAGAGTGGGGAGGACTGAGTCTTGTGGTTTGAATGCCAGCTCAGCCACAGTACAACAGAATACCAGCTAGAGTTCTAAGGTTTACCACCCTAGTCCCTGACTCCCAGACAGCACCTCTGGAACCACCCAGGGTCTAGAAGAACTTGGCACCTGGCTGGCTTTGCCATCTGCTGATTGTAGAGCCCCAGGGCATTACGTGAACATAGGCAGTAATCAGGGAGTGGTTACAGCAGGCCTTGGGTGAGACCCAGTGCTGTGCTGGCTTCAGGTATGACCTAGCACAGTCATAGTGGTGGTGGCCACAGGCACGCTTGTGCCACTCCACCCCCAGGTTTAGGTGGCTCAGAACAGAGAGAGGGAGAATCCCTTAGTTTGGGAGAAAGTGAGGGAAAAGAACAAGATTCTCTGCCTGGTAATCCAGGGAATTCTCCCAGATTTTATCCAAGACCATCAAGGTAGAACCTCTATGAGTCCCTAAGAACCACAGCATTACTGGTCTTGGGGTGCCCCTAAAGCAGATACAGCTTAGATTACAACACTCAAGTCCTTTTGAATGTCTGAAAAGCCTTCCCAAAAAGGACAGGTACAAATAAGCCCAGATGGTGAAGACAACAATAAATACCTAACTCTTCTATGCTCAGACACTAAAGGACATCTATTAGAATCAACACCATCCAGGAAAACATGACGTAACGTGATGTCACCAAAAAAACTAAAGAAGACACCAGGGATCAATCAGGGGAAACAGAGATATGCAGACTTTCAGACAGAATTCAAAATAGCTGTTTTCAGGAAACACAAAGAAATTCAGGGTAACACAGAGAAGGAATTCGGAATTCTATCAGATAAATTTAACGAAGAGATTAAAATAATTAAAAAGAATCAAACAAATTCTGGAATTGAAAAATCCAATTGACATATTAAAGAATGCATCAGTCTTTTAATAGCAGAATTGATCAGGAAGAAGAAAGAATTAGTGAGCTTGAAGACAGGCTATTTTAAAATACAGTCAGAGGAGATTTAAAAAAAGAATAAAAAACAATGAAGCATGTCTGCAGGATCCAGAAAATAACCTCAGAAGGGCAAATTTAAGAGTTATTGGCCTTAAAGAGGAGGTAGAGAAAGAGATAGGAGTAGAAAGTTTATTCAAAGGGATAATATAAGAGAATTCCCCAAACCTAGAGAAAGATATCAATATCCAAGTATAAGAAGGTTATAAAGCACCAAGCTGACTTAATCCAAAGAAGACTACCTCAAGCCATTTAATAATCAAACTCCCAAAGTTCAAGCACAAAGAAAGGATTCTAAAAGTAGCAAGAGAAAAAAAACAAACAACATACAATGGAGCTCAATACATCTGGCCGCAGACTTTTCAGTGGAAACCTTACCAGCCAAGAGAGAGTGGCATGACATATTTAAAGTGCTGAAGGAGAAAAACCTACCCTAGAAGAGTACAACCAGCAAAAATATCCTTCAAAAATGAAGGCAAAATAAAGACTTTCCCAGACAGACAAAAGCTGAGGGATTTCATCAACACCAGATCTGTCCCACAAGAAATGCTAAAGGGAGTACTTCAATCAGAAAGAAAGGGATGTTAATGAGCAATAAGTAATCATAGCTCACTGTACAAAGTACAAAGCTCACTGGTAATAGTAAGTACACAGAAAAACAGAGAATATTATAACTGTGGTGTGTAAACTACTCCTATCCTAAGTAGGAAGACTAAACAATGAACCAATCAAAAATAATAACTATAATAACTTTTAAGACATAGACAGTACAATAAGATATAAATAAAAACAACAAAAAGTTAAAGAGCAGAAGGATGAAGTTAAGGCACAGAGTTTTTATTAGTTTTCTTTTTGCTTTTTTAAAAATGCAGACAATGTTAAGTTGTTATCAGGTTAAAATAATGGGATATAAGATAGTATTTGCAAGTCTCATGCAAAAACATATGATGGATACACAAAGAATAAAAAGCAAGAAACTAAATCATGTCATCAGAGAAAAATCTTTTTCACTAAAGGAAGACAAGAAGGAAAGAAAGAAGGAAGAGAAGACCACAAAACAACCAGATAAAATGTAAACGTTTACAGATAAACTATAAGAATTAATAAGAGATTTTGGCAATGTTATTGGATATAAAATCAATGTACTAAAGCCAACTGTATTTCTACTTACCAGAAACATAAAATAAGAGATAACAGAGTAGACATGGTGGCTCATGCCTGTAATGCCAGTACTTTGAGAGGCTGAAGCACAGGATTGCTTGAGGCCAGGTATTTGAAACCAGCCTAGTCAATATAGTGAGACCCCATATCTACCAAAGAAAAATTAAATAATTAGCCAAACATGGTGGCTCATGCCTGTAGTCCCAGATATTCAGGAAGGTGAGGCAGGAGGATCACTTGAGCCCAGGAGTTAAAGGCTGCAGTGAGCCATGATTATACCACTGCACTCCAGCCTGGGTGACAGGGTGAGATCCTGTCTCAAAAGAGAGAACATTTATGACTGCAGCAAAAAAATAAATAAATAAACCTGAAAAAGATGTATAAGACCTTTACACGGAAAATATTCTAATTTGATTGGAATTCTAAAGAAGAGAGCTATATCCTGAAGATGAATACCCACAGGAAACTACCATACTCACCAATAGGAAGACTCAATATTTTATATATGTCCAATCTTTCCAAATTGGGTTATAGATTCAATGCAGTCTCAAAAAAAATCCCAACAGATTTTTTTAACGGAACTTGAACAAGCTGATTCTAAAATTTACATGTAAATACAAAAGGTCAAAACAACTGAGATGCTCTTGAAGAAAAAACACCAAGTTGGAGAACTTACTTTAAAAATATTGATACATATTTTAAAGTTATTACAATAGTATGGAAATTATAATAGTTTATTTTGTTTCAGGGACAGGTTAAACAGACCAGTAGAATATATTAGAGAGTTCTTAAAGAGGCCCTATGCTGAGAAGTACAAAAGAACTCTCAGCATATAACAACTCAGTCCAAACCCCTGCACTAAGAGACCTGACCACACTCTAGCATGGCTTCTAGCAGCCTAAGGTCGTGTCTTGAAAAATAGCCGAATCCCCCTTTTGAGCTTTAAGAAAGCTCAAAACTGATGGGATAATTTCCTGTTTGTTCCAGCCAAAACCTGGTGATAGGTAAGTAGATCCCTGAACCTCCTCTTAAAAACATTAACTTTAGAAGGCTTGCAATTATATATTTTTTGCTACCCTTTGAAATGTGAACGTTCTACCAGAATTTTCTTCTCAGAGATTTTAGAAATGCAAACATTAAGGGAGATAACTTGCTGTCAGTCTCTGTGGGAGGATAAGGACTTAATTTTGGTGGTCATCTTGCTCCAACTTCCACCATTGCCTCTTGTGATTAAGATTTGAGCTGGGCATGGTGGCTCACGCCTGTAATTCCAGCACTTTGGGAGGTCGAGGTGGGTGGATCATGAGGTCAGGAGTTCAAGACCAGCCTGGCCAAGATGGTGAAACTCCCTCTCTACTAAAAATTCAAAAAAAAAAAATTAGCTGGGCTTAGTGGCACACACCTGTAATCCCAGCTACTCAGGAGGCTGAGGCAGAGAATTGCTTGAATTCAGGATGCAGAGGTTGCAGTGAGCTGAGATTGTGAGACGGCACCATTACGCTCCAGCCTGGGTGACAGAGTGAAACTCCATCTCAAAAAAAAAAAAAAAAAAAAAAGATTTGAGAAGTTTGTTTCTTTTCCAGTAAGTGCCAATTAGTAAACCCAGATGGCCTAGTCACACACACCAACCCACTTTAATATCCTTCAGCACCTTACCATTAGCATACTCTAGATGCTAAAAAATATCTTGCCTTTTGTTTCAACAGAGTTGAACTCAGATGACACATGGTTCTCTCCCCTATTGCAATAGTTATTACTGAATACAATTTGCCTTTACTGCTTTAACTAGTGCCCAACTTGTTTATATTTCAAAATGCTAATATGATGCTTGATTTATATCACCGTGACCTTTCAGAGAGATGATAAAAGAAGGGACTTTTCAACAAATGTTCCTGGGAAAACAGAAATTCTATATAAAAAGAACAAGTTTTGATTCCTATCTCACATCACAACAATTTGTAAATCAATTTCAAGTGAATTAAATATTTAGATGTAAAAGACAAACATAGAAAGCTTTGGGGAGGCTGGGCATGATGGTGAAGAATATAAAAGCAAAAAACCTCATTCAAAAGACAATAACTTCAAAGATTAAAGGAACATCAGCCTACACAGGTGAGAAAGTGCGAGTGCAGTAACTCCAGCAACTCTAAAAGCAAGAGTGTCTTCATACCTCCAAATGATCACACTAGCTCCCCAGCCATGGTTCTCAACCAGACTGAAATGACTGAAATAACATAGAATTCAGAATCTCAATGTCAAGGAAGCTCATTTAGATACAGAAGGTTGAAACCCAATCCATAGAAAACAGTAAAATGGTTCAAGAGTTGAGAGATGACATATTCATTTTAAGAGAGAACGAAACTGAACTTCCAAAATGAATTAGCACAGGAACTTCATAATGTAATTGGAAGCATTAATATCAGAATAGACCAAGCTAAGGTAAGAATCTCAGAACTCAAAGAATCTCCGAACTCAAAGACCATTCTTTTGAATCAACACAGGCAGATAAATATAAAACAATAATAATTTTAAGAAAATGAACAAAACCTCTAAGAAATATGGAATTATGTAAAAGAGACCAAACTCATTGGATTCTTGAAAGAGATTGAGAGACAGCAAGCAACTTTGGAAACATATTTAAGGATATCGTCCATGAAAATTTTCCCAACATCTCTAGAGAGGTCAACACACAAGTTCAGGAAATTCAGACCACCCCTGTAAGATACTATGCAAGATGACTATCCCCAAGCCACAGAGTCATCAGATTCTCTAAAGCCAATGTGAAAGAAAAAAATCTTAAAGGCAGCTAGAGAGAAGGGGCAGGTCATGTACAAGGGCTAACAGTGGACCTCTTAGCAGAAACTTTACAGGACAGAAAAAGTTGGGGGCCTATATTCATCATCATTAAAGAAAAAACAAATCCAACCAAGAACTTCATATCTAGTCAAACTAAGTTTCATAAGCAAATGAGAAATAAAATCCATTTCAGGCAAGCAAATGCTAAGAAAATTCATTACCACCAGACCTGCCTTACAAGAGGTCCTTAAGGAGGGCTAAACATAAAATTGAAAGCCTAATACCTGTCACCACAAAAACACACTTAAGTACATAGAGCTTACTGCCATTGTAAAGGAACTATACAACCAGTCTACATAACAACCAGCCAACAACATGATAGAATAAAATTCTCACATATTAACATTAACTTTCAATGTAAATAGGCTAAACACCC
The DNA here is from genome assembly GCF_037993035.2 of Macaca fascicularis. NCBI lineage: Eukaryota > Metazoa > Chordata > Mammalia > Primates > Cercopithecidae > Macaca > Macaca fascicularis. The sequence goes on along the minus strand of NC_088375.1, from coordinate 123,417,212 downwards.
CACTTAAAAGACACAGAGTGGCAAGTTGAATAAAGAAGCAAGACCCAACTCCATACTGTCCTCAAGAGATTCATCTCACATGCAATGACACATATAGGAGCAGGGGTAGCTTTTTTGGTGGTTGTTATTTGTTTGTTTGTTTTTGTTTTGTTTTGTTTTTTGAGATGGAGTTTAGCTCTTGCTGCCCAGCTTGGAGTGCAATGGCGTGATCTTAGCTCACCGCAACCTCTCCCTCCCAGGTTCAAGTGATTGTTCTGCCTCAGCCTCCCAGGTAGCTGGGATTACAGGCATGCACCACCACACCTGGCTAATTTTTGTATTTTTAGTAGAGACGGGTTTCTCCATGTTGATCAGGCTGGACTTGAACTCCTGACCTCAAATGATCCGCCCAGCTCTGCCTCCCAAAATGCTGGGATTACAGGCATGAGTCACCGCACCCAGCTGGGGTAGCTATTCTTATGTCACACAAAACAGACTTTAAACCAACAACAATCAAAACGGACATTATATAATGAAAAAGGGTTCAATTCAACAAGAAGACTTAACTATCCTAAATATACATGCACCCAACATTGGAGCATCTAGATTCATAAAGCACGTTCTTAGAGACCTACCAAGAGACTTAGATAACTACATAATATTAGTAGGAGACTTCAGCACTCCACTGACAGTTTCACACATCATCAAGGCAGAAAACTAACAGAGATATCTAGAATCTAAACTTGACACTTGAAAAAAACAGACCTAACAGACATCAACAGAATGCTCCACCTGAAAACAGAATATTCATTCTTCTCATCTACACATGGCACATATTATGAGATCAACCATGCAATTGCCTTAAAGCAATTCTCAAAAATAAAAAAAAAATCCCTGGGGCAGACACAGTGGCTCATGCCTATAATCCCAGCACTTTGGGAGGCTGAGGTGGGTGGATCACCTGAGGTCAGGAGTTCGAGACCAGGCTGGCCAACATGGTGAAACCCCGTCTCCACCAAAAATACAAAACAATTAGCTGGGCGTGGTGGCACATGCTTGTAATCCCAGCTACTTAGGAGGCTGAGGCAGGAGAATTGCTTGAACCCAGGAGGCAGAGGTTGGAGTGAGCCAAGATCTTGTCACTGCACTCCAGCCTGGGCAACAGAGTGAGACTCTGTCTCAGAAAAACAAAACAAAACAAAAACACCTGAAAATCATACCAACCACACTCTCAAAGACCACAGTTTAATAAAAATAGAAATAAATACCAAGAAGATCTCTCAAAACCACATAATTACATGAAAATTAAACAACCTGCTCCTGAATGACTTTTGGGGTAAAGAATCAAATTAAGGCAAAAATTGAAAAAGTTCTTTGAAATGAATAAAAACAAAAATACAACATGCCAGAATCTCTGGGACACAGCCAAAGCAGTGTTAAGAGGAAAGTTTATAGTGCTAAATGCCTATATCAAGAAGTTAGAAAGGTCTTAAATTAACAACCTAAGATCACACCTAAAGAAACTGAAAAATAAGAACAAATCAACCCCAAAACTAGCAAAAGGAAAGCAGTAACCAAAATCAGAGCTGAGGTAAATGAAACTGAGATGTGAAAATCCACACAAAACATCAATGAAGGCAAGAGTTGGTCCATCAAAAGAATAAACGAGAACAATAGCTCACTATAGATTAATAAATGAGAAAAAGAAGATACAGATAAATACAATTAGAAATGACATAGGTTACACTACCCTCAACCCCACAGGAAAAAAAAAAAACTCTGGAGACTATTATGAACACTTCTATGCACACAAACTGGAAAACCTAAAAGAAATGGATGAATTCTTAGAAACATACAGCCTCCCAAGACTGAAGTAGGAAGAAACTGAAATCCTGAAGAGATCAATTAATGAGTTTCAAAATTGAATGAGCTATTTTTTTAAAAATCCCTATCAACCGGAAAAAGCCCTGGACCAGATAGATTCACAGCTAATTCTTCCAGATGTGTAAAGAAGACGTGATACTAATTCTACTAAAATTATTCAAAAATATTGAGGAGGAGGGACTTGTTCCTAACTCATTCTATAAGGCCAGCATCATTCTCATACTAAAACATGGCAAAGACAAAAAGAAAAAAGAAAACTTAAGGCCAATATACCTGATGAACACAAACACAAAATCCTCAACAAAATACGAGCAAATTGAATCCAGCAGCAAATCAGAAAGGTAATCTACCAAACAATCAAATGGGCTTTATCCCTAGGATAAAAGGTTTGGTTCAACATGTATGAATCAATAAATGTGATTCACCACATAAACAGAACTACAAAAACCACATGATCATCTCAAGAAATGCAGAAAAGGCTTTTGATAAAAATTAACACCCCTTCATATTAAAAACCCTCAACAAACTAGGCAATGAGGGAATATACCTTAAAATATTAGAGCTATCTATGACAAACCCACAGCCAATATCATACTAATGGGCAAAAACTGGAAGCATTCCCCTTGAGAACCAGCACAAGACAAGGATGCCCATTCTCACCACTCTTATTCAACAGAGTACTGGAATTCCATCCAGAGCAATCAGGCAAGAGAAAGAAATAAAAGACAACCAACTGGAAAAGAGCAAGTCAAACTATCTCTCTTCATAGACAGTATAATTCTGTACCTAGAAAAATTCACAGTCTCTGCCCAAAGGCTCCTAGAATTGGTAAACAAGTAAGGTTTTAGGATGCAAAACCAATGTAAAAAATCAATAGCATTTCTTTTATTTATTTATTTATTTATAGACCGAGTCTGGCTCTGTTGCCCAGACTGGAGTGCAGTGGCACGATCTTGGCTCACTGCAACCTCTACCTAACGATTCTCATGCTTCAGGCTCCCAAGGAGTTGGGATTACAGGCATAAGCCACCACACTTGGCTAATTTTTGTATTTTTAGTAGAGATGGGGTTTCACCATGTTGGCCAGGCTGGTCTAAAACTCCTGACCTCAGGTGATCCACTTGCCTCAGCCTCCCGAAGTGCCGGGATTACAGAAAAAAAAAAAAAGAAAAAAGAAATACTGATCAGATTAGAAAATAATTATTAGAAAATAATTAAAAGATCAGATATATAAATAATACAGATCTTACCAAGGATATGGAGCCTCAGGAAACCTGATTAACTGCTGGTGGAAATGTTTCCTGGTACAACAATGTTTCACAACAGTACGTCATTATATAGTAGAATTGAAGATATGACCCAACAATTCCATTCCTAAGTATATACTCAACATAAGTGCATGTTTATGTGCACCAAAAGAAAGTATAAGAATGTCAGTAGCAGCATTATTTTTAACTACCTGTGACTAGAAATAATCTACATTATCATAAACTTAGAATGGGCAAATAAATTATGGTACAGCCACATAAGGAATTATAGTACATAGTAAAAAATAAGCTACAAATATTTCTAACAACATAGATGAATCCTACAAATAAAATATTAAACTATAAAAAGGCTATAAAAATAAATTTATTAATTATGTTCAAAAATGTACAAAACCATATTATTTAGGGATACCTTCACCAACAGCAAAAGTGAAGGAAGAAAAGTCATTATCATAAAGTCAGAGCAGTGACTATCCATGGAGGAGTAGAACAAGTGGTAATTGTGAAGGAATATGCAGGAAACTCTTGGGATGCCAGTAATGTTTCATTCTTGATCTGGGTGTTATACACAGGCCAGTGTTTCTTTTATCACTACTTGTTCAAATGTTATTTATGTCTTACTCGTTTTTTAGATATTATGTCACACAAGGGTAAAAAATTTAAAAAATAATATAAGCTGTGAAAATAAAAAGACAAATTAACTTTTAAAAAGCAACAGATTGTCAACTGTCTTCTCAACAGCTAATAGTAGATATCTGATTAACAACAGCACATCTTTGATGACTGTTGCCTATCTTTGATGTGGTAGGAGAAAATAAATGTCAATGTAACATTTTATACGTAGTGGAAAATATCTTTTAGCATGTATTTGAAATTAGACCTTCAAAAAACAAAAACTGAACGTGTTTATCAAGAGCAGGTAAAGGAATTTCCTTTACTTACTAAAAGAAATTCTAAAATATGTACTTTAGGCAGAAAGTGATCCGAGATGAAAAGTCTGAAACCAGAAAAAAATGAAGAGCCTAGTAAAATGATAAATATATAAATAATCTAAATATATTTTGACTTTATAAACAGTGATAATAATGTCTTGCAAAGTCAAGAGTATTGTAGACACAGGAAAGGTGGCAAATGAAGTTAAAGTGCTTAAATGTAATTTCATTGTTGGAAAGAAGACAAACATATTGATTCATTTTAGACTTGTAGGGTTGAATAACATTACATCAACTAACATTAAATATGTGTGGTTACATGAACTAATCAGTAAATGCAGAGAAACAACATATAAAACTCAAAAATGATAAAAAGTAAAACCTAATTCAGTCAAAGTAATATAAAATGATACCAAAAACGAAATATTGAAAAGATTGGAAAATAGAAAGCAATAAAAATAAGAAGAGTCAACACTAACATCTTAGTAATTATAAGTAATGTAAATATTCTAAATGTACAAATAAGAAAGACAAAACTTGCCCCAAACTGTTTGTTTAAAAAATAAATTCCACTATATGCTGTTTATAAGAGATAGCTCTAAAATATAAAGATACTGAAATTGAAAGTGAATAGTTGGAAAAATATGTCTTACAGGCACTAACCAAATAAAAACCAGTGAAGCTGTATTAGATAGACCTCAAGGCAAACAGCATTTATAGAAATAAAGAGGGTCACTTTATAATGAGAACACTGTCAACTCATAAGGAAAAAAATAAAACTTCAAATTTTTAAACTCCTGCTGTGACTTTGTCCAACTTATCTAAACTAAATTATGTTTCTTGCTTAGGGTGTGCCACAGACATATTTCCATATGCGATTTGGAGGATGACAGTGAAACGGCAGTCATGTTTTTTTACACTAGTGAGTTCAGGGCAGAGTCACCATATTTGCTGGCTCACCTTGTGGGTGTGGGCAGCAGCCAGTCCTGCAACTGTTTCCCCTTCTCCTGGATCCTCCTTCAGGTTCTCCTACTCCTGAGCTAGGGTTATGTTTAGCATCAGGACAAAGTTTCTCCCGCAGGACACCTACATTATCCATTATTGGAGCAGTGAGAACAGACAGGGGTTCGTGTATTCTCACAAATTCCAGCTTACATTAGTTGGTTCCTACTTGTTTCCACTCTCTCCCAATTTACATCCAACTTTCCTTCCCAATTGCTTACCCTGCAGACTTTCAGCTCTAACATCAGACAGGAAGACAATGTCTTTTCAGAGATTGTTTAACCATCTCCCACAATTGTGTAAGTAAAATTTATGTAACAAATTATCTGTGTATTTGTATATTCAAGTGCACATGAAACATTTGCAGAAATTGACCACAATTAGGGGCATAGGGTAATTTGTACCACAATCTCTGTCTTCAATTAATTTATTTAAAATATTTACTCAAAATTTATGACATGCCAGGAATTTGGGTGCTTGACATATATCAATGCACATAACAAAAATCCCTGGCCTTAAGGAGCTTATATATATATATATATATATATATATTTTTTTTTTTTTTGGAGAGAGGTCAACATAAAAAAAAAGCTGAAGTAAACAGTTAAACTCTATAGTATGTTATAAAGTTATATGTGCTATGGAAAAAATTAGATCAGCTCAGGGGTAATATAGGTAAGGGACTGGAATTAGTTTGAGGTCTATAACTTGCAAAGAACAATATGAGAGAGGAAAATTATAGCACGATCTTATTCAAAACATACAAATCCTAAACAAAATACTAACAAAATTTGTCCAGCAACATATAAATGGTGTTTTATGCTCAAATAATTTTGTCTCAGAAATTAAATATATTAGTTTTAAAAATCATTAAATATGATTTTATTTGTTGATAGATTAAATATGTATATCTTAATATATGGAAATGCATTGAATGAAATTTAAAATATAATAAAAACTTTTAACAAAATTATCGTTTAAATGGGCTTTCTTAAATTTATAAAAAGTACCTAAAAACACCTACCTTCCCTCCACTACACAAACATAAATACACACACATACAAAACCAAAAGAAATCCTAAACTCTGCAACGAACACCTTGTTTAACGATGAAGCGCTGAACAATTCCCTTTGAGACTGGTGTCAAGATAAGATTGTGTGCTGTCACTAATACTCAGCATTGTCCTGAAGATCAGGACAGTGTAGTAAGACAGGAACAAAAAATAAGAATGGAAAGGGAGAAATAATATTGTTATTACTCATAGATGATAGTGATTTTATAGTTTATAGTCAATCCATTATTACTAATAGACACAATATTTTAAAATGTTTCATAGTTGATAAAGAAATATCGAATCCAAAGATTAATTCAATGTTATGTATAAATGACAAAGAATTATAAAATGAAATTTAAAAAATCAGGAGATTTAGTTTTCTGATAATTGTGATGAGGTTATTTGGATATACTGCCTCACTGAAAATAAGAGAAATGAGGGATAAAATATTTGCAAACTCAGCTTAGAAGAACAAACAAGTTGAAGAGACAGTGAGAAAACTCCAAGGCCAATTTTATGAGAAAGACAGGCAAAATATCATCACCCAAAAATGTATTGAGCATTTGGAGACCTCATACATTGGGCTTTGGTTCAGAGTCTTCAAGGCACAGAAGTCAGAGGAAGAACTTTCCCAGGCAAGGAGTTTTACAGGAGATCTCCCTACATTACACTGGACACTAAAGAACTACACACCCAGATTAAGAGCCAGCCGGAAGAAAAACCACTCCCTCAACCCAGTTGGAAAGAGTTTCTCTGCCAGGAAACAGAGCATAATAATTAGGGAATACAAAACTGTACATAAGAAGTGGGGGCCACGGCCTGGCCCTCCAGTTTACACCTGAGTTAGACATAACTTAGGTTAGCCAAGATATCTCTGGCTATACATTTATTTTGAGATGGTTTCTTATGAGTGGTACCTACAAGTACCTGACAAAGTAAATGGCACGACATAGTGAAACTAGAAAACCAAAGTCAATGAGAAAAATCTTTAAAACATCTGCGATGGTTAATACTGAGGGTCAACTTGAATGGATTGAAGGATACAAAGTATTGTTCCTGGGTGTGTCTGTGAGGGTGTTGCCAAAGGAACTTAACATTCCAGTCAGTGGACTGGGGAAGGCAGACCCACCCTTAATCTGGTGGGTGCAATCTAATCAGCTGCCAGTGAATATAAAGTCGGCAGAAAAACATGAAAAGGTATGAATGGCCTAGTCTTCCAGCCTGCATCTTTCTCCCGTGCTGGATGCTTCCTGCCCTCAAACATCGGACTTCAAGTTCTTCAGTTTCAAAGTTTGGACTGACTCTCTTGCTCCTCAAGCTTGCAGACAGCCTATTGTGGGACCTTGTGATTGTGTAAGTTAATACTTATTAAACTCCCCTTTATATCTATCTATCCTATTAGTTCTACCCCTCTAGGGAACCCTAACTAATACAACATCCAAACAGAAAAAGATGATCTTCCAAAAAGTGGTAAATTGGCTAAACTTCTCTGGAGGCTAAAATCAGTAGTATGATAACTTCAATGCTAAAGAAAAATAACTGTCAAACTAGAATTCTATGCTTAATCAAAATGTCTTTCAAAATGAAAATAATAAAAAGAGAATTAGAAGACAAGGCACAGACTAGGAGAAAATATTTGCAGGCACATCTGACCAAGGGCTGTTATCCAAAATGTAAAAAGAACACTTAAAACTGAACAATAAGAAAATGAGCCACCTAATTATAAAATAGGCAAATGATCTGAACAGGCATCTCATTAAAGAAGATACATAGATGACAAATAAGCATATACAAAGATGTTCAACATCATATGTCATTAGGAAACTGCTAACTAAGACAATGAGATATAACACATATCCATTAGAATGGCCAAGATCCAAAATGCAGACACCACCAAATGCTTGAAGGATGTGAAACAACCAGAAGTCTCTCATTCACTAGTGGCTGGTGGTAATGAAAAAGTACACCCGCTTTGGAATATAGTCTTGCAAAACTGAGCATGCTCTTACCACATGATCCAGCAATCATGCTCTCTTTGGTGTTTACCCAAAAGAATTGAAGACGTATATTCATACAGAAACCTGCATATGGATGCTTATAACAACTTTATTAATAATTGCCAGAACTTGAGAGCAACTGAGACATACTTCAGTAGATGAATGGACAAACTGTGGTACATCCAGACAATAGAATATTATTCAATGCTAAAAAAATAACTACCAAGCTACAAAAAGACATGAAGGAACCCTAAATGCATATTACTAAGTGAAAGAAGCCAATCTGAAAGGCTACCTAAGGTATAATTCCAGCTATAAGACATTCTGGAAAAAACAAAACAATGGTGACAATAAAAGGACCAGTAGTTACCAGGGGTTAGTGGGGAGGGAGAAATAAATAGGCAGAGTACAGAGGATTTTTTATGGCAGTGAAATTATTCCTTGTAATACTACAATGGTAGATACATTTCATTATAACATTTGTCAAAACCCATAGAACCTACAACACCAAGAGTGAACCTTAGACTCTGGACTTTGGGGTGATAATGATGTGTTAGTGCAAGTTCATTGACTGTAACAAATCAACCACTTGATGGGGGATGTTGATAGTGGAAGAAGCTGTACATGGGGTGGGGAAAAGGCATATATAGAAAATTTGTACTTTCCACTCCATTTTGCTGTGAACCTAAAAGTGCTCTAATTAATAAAGTTTATTAATTTAAAAAGTTGAAGTGAAATAAAAACAATTTGAGACAAATGGGAGAATTTATGACCAGCAAAATCTAGTTAGAAAAAATTCTAAAAGATATACTTCAGGCAAATGTAAAGTGGTCCTAGGGAGAACGTCTAAGATACAAGAATAAATGAAGAGAGGGAAAAAAGTGGGCAACTATAAATGAACATGACTTTCTAAAACCAGAATAATGTTTATGAAGTTTAAAATATACTTAAAAGTTCTACTCAAATTCCCAGACAATAACATTTGAATTATGAGGTGTATATATGAAGTTAAAGTGTTCTAAAAGCTTTGTATCATCTGGTAGGTGAGTAAAGGTTTTAATTAAGTTAAGAATCTGGTAGTTAAGTGTTCATGTTTTCAATGCTTGGGTTACCAGTGAAGGTACAGAAATAGCATGAATAACTTCTAAACTAATAGAGATTAAAAAATGAAATGATTAAAAAGGAATACATATTCAGTCAAAAAATATCAAGAAAGGACTTTTCTGTTGGGACTAACAAACAATAAAAAATAAAATGGCAAATGTGAATCCAAATATTTCAATGGAAACACTAAATGTAAAACAATTAAAGGTCCAACTTTTTAAAAAATCATAAAATTGAATAAAAAAATTTAACTAATAAAAAAGCTTTATTAAAATCAGGCAAAATAGTTTAAGGAAAACAACATTATTATAAGTGAAGGACTACTTCAAGTCATCAAAATAATAGCAATTAAAAATGTTTATATGCCAAATTGCATAGACTCAAAATTTATAAAGGCAATGACTGACAGAACCATAGAGAGAAATAGACAAGTAGATAATTATAATGAGATATGTCTTTTTTTTCAGTGATAGTGCTATGGTTTAGACATGCCTCCTAAAGTTCGTGTGTTGGAAACTTAAGACAACAGTGATGAGAGGTGGTCCTTTTTTTTAAAAAAAGCTTTTATTTTAGGTTCAGGGGTATATGTGAAGGTTTGGTATATAAACTTGTGTTATGAGGGTTTGTTGTACAGATTATGTCATCACCCAGGTATTAAGCCCAGTACTCAATAGTTATCTTTTCTGCTCCTCTCCCTCCTCCCACTCTACAACCTCATGTAGACCCCAGTGTCTGTTGTTTCTTTCTTTATGTTTATGAGTTGTCATCATTTAGCTCCCACTTGTAAGTGAGAACATGTGGTATTTGGTTTTGTGTTCCTGTGTTAGTTTGCTAAGGAAAAGGATAAGCCTCCAGCTCTATCCATGTTCTGGCAAAATATATGATCTTGTTCTTTTTTTATGGCTGCGTAGTATTCTATGGTATATATGTAGAGAGGCAGTACCTTTAAGAGATGATTAGGATTTGAGGGTTCTGCCCTCATGAATTGATTAATGCCATTATTGGGGAAGTGAAATCATTATTGTGGGAGTGGGTTCCTTACAAAGGATGAGTTCAGCCTTCCTCCCTCTCTCATATCATGTGCCTTCTGCAATGTTATGATGCAGCAAGAAGTCCCGCACCACATGTTGGGGCTTTGATCATGGACTTCCCAGCCTCCAGAACTGTGGGGAAATAAATTTCTGTTTTTAGAAATTACCTAGTTTCAGATATTCTGTTATAGCAGCACAAAACAAAAACAGGTAAATAGAATAAGTAGATGTAAAAAAAAATTGGTAAAGATAGAGAAGATTTAGGAAACATGATTCATAAAATTGTCCTAACAAACCCATATATAAAGTTATCCATCCAATATGAATAATACAAATTGTTTTCAAGTAAACACACACTGTAGTTGTTTTCTATTGCTACTGTAACAAATTATCACAAATTTAGTGGCTTAAAACAACACAGATTTGTTCTCTCATAGTTCTGGATATCAGATGCCCAAAATGAGTTTTAAGAGGTTAAAGTCAAAGTCTCAGCATTTCTGTTCCTTCTGCATGCATTAAGGGAGAATCTGTTCTTTGCCTCTTTCAGCTTTTAGAGGCTATGGCATTCCTTGGGTCCTGGCCACATCACTCCAGACTCTGCTTCCATTGTAACACTGCCTTATCTCCTCCATAGTCAAACCTCTCGTTCTCTTCCTCTTGTGATTACATGGGACCCACCTGGATAATCCAGGCTAACTTCCGCACCTCAAGAATTCTAACTTGGCCAGGCAGGGTGGCTCACACTTGTAACACCAGCACTTTGGGAGGCCGAGGCGGGCGGATTGTCTGAGGTCAGGAATACCAGACCAGCGTGGCTAACATGGTGAAACTCCATCTCTACTAAAAATACATGAATTAGCCGGGTGTGGTGGGGCACGCCTGTAGTCCCAGCTACTGTGGAGGCTGAGGCAGGAGAATCTCTTCAACCCGGTAGGGGGAAGTTGCAGTGAGCCGAGATCGCGCCACTGTACTCCAGCCTGCGAGACAGAGCAAGATTCCATCTCAGAAACAACAACAAAACTCTAACTTACCATACCAACAAAGTTTCTTTTACAGTGTAAGAAAAAATATTTATAGGTTCCAGGTATTTGGACGTCAACATCTTTGGGGAAGGGGCATTATTAGTCTACCACATAAATGAACATTTACCAAATTTTATCACATGCAAGGGTCATAAATCAAGTCTCAATAAAACCAAAGGATAAAAAGCATATGAAAATTTTTTATCATGATGCAACTTTGGTAGAAATCGATAACAAAAAGAATCAGAAAATCTTTATATATTTGAAAAATAAAAAACACATTCCTAAGTAGCCATGAGTTAAAGAAATAAACAATGGCAATTAGAAAATGTTTAAACTGAAACTCAGAGAAAATATCATTGAGAGATAGTGACTAAAAATTTTTCAGAACAGATGAAACATAGGAGATGCAGTTAAACAAGTGCCAGAGTGACATTTGTTTTCTAAATCCATATATTAGAAGAGAAAAGAGAGTGAATATTAAAGAGCTGAACATTCACCTTAGGAAGTAAAAACAGAATGGCAAAAATAATCTGAAAGAAGTAGAACAAAATAAACAATAAAATTCTTACAAGAATTAAAGATATGTAACAACATGTAGTAGATAGGCTCAGTAAAACTAGAAACAGGTTCTTTCAAAAATCTAGCAAAAATGAAAACTTCTGGTAAGATTGTTGTAGATAAAAAGGAAAAGTCACATTACAAATACAAAGAATGAAAAGGAGATATCACTAGAGATTCTAGAGACATTAAACAGAAATAAAAGTATTGTGAATAACTTTATGATAAAACATTAAAAGTTGGTTGAACTGGAAAAATTCTTAGGAATATAATTTACCAAAAATATTTCAAGCAGAAAACATGACTAGTCCAATAGCCATTTACAAAATTGGATCAATAATCAAAAATATTATCTAAAGAAAATCTAGTCCCAAATGGCTTCACTGGTGAGTTCTACAAAATATTAAAAAAGAAATTATTGTAATGTTACTCAAAAAACTCCAGACTAAAAAAAGAGAATACTCCCCAGGCTTATGTATTAGTCTGTTTTCATACTGCTATAAAGAACTGCCTGAGACTGGGTAATTTATAAAGGAAAGAAGTTTAATTGACTCACAACTTCACATGACAGGAAGGCCTCAGGAAATTTACAATCATGGCAGAGGGCAAAAAGGAAGCAAGGTGCCTTCTTCATAAGGTGGCATGGAGAAGTGCCAAGTGAAGGGGATAGAGCCCATTATAAAACCATCAGATCTTGTGAGAACTTACTATCATGAGAACAACATGGGGGAAGCCACCCCCATGATTCAATTACCTCCACATGGTCTCTCCTTTGACATGTGACAATTATGGGGATTATGGGGACTGCAATTCAAAATGAGATTTGGGTGGGGATACAAAGCCTAACCATAGCAGCTTAATATCAAAACTTAAAAAGAACATTAAGAGAAAGAAAAATTATAACCATTCTCATTCATGAACATAGATGCAAAAATTATAAAGTAAATACTAGCAGCATTTATCCTAGAATAATGGATAAAAGATTATGATCAAGTTAACTTTATTTTAGGAATGCATTGGAAAACTAATGTAATTCGTCATATTAATCAAATAAAAGAGAAAAACATATCATCATCTCAACAGATATCCAGAAAGCATTTCATATAATTTTAACATTCACTAATTATTAAAACAAACACCTTTTAATGAACTAGCAGTGTAAAGAAACTTTAAAAATCTACAATGATGATTAATTTTATGTGTCAACTTGGCTAGGTCACAGTACCCAGATATTTGGTTAAACATCATTCTTGATGTTTACGTGAAGGTTTTCATAAATGGGATTAACATTTAACTCAGTAATTTTGGGTAAAGCAGATTTCCCTCTATAATGTGGGTGAGCTTCATCCAATCAGTTGAAAGCCTTAAGAAAAACAAACAAACAAACAAACAAAAAACTTGACCTTCCCCAAAGAGGGAATTCTGCCATCAGACTGCCTTTGGACTCAAATTGCAACTCTTTTCTCGGCTCAGTCTCCAACCTGTCAGCCTACTCTGCAGATCTTGGACATGCCAGCCTCCATGATCACATAAGCCAATTTCTTAAAATCTCTCTCTCTCTTTCTCTCTCTCTCTCCCTCTCTCTCTCCACACACACATACACATACACACTCTATTGGTTCTGTTTTTCTGTAGAAACCCGGACCAATACACAGTAAAAGAGAGTATTTACAAAAAAAAAAATACAACAAACATCATTATTCATGGGGAAATGTTGAAAATTTCTGTCTGATATTGAGAAGGAAATAATAATTTAGTATCATACTACAGATTCTAGAGCAAGAGAATAAGGCAAAAAAAAAAAAAAAAACAAGATAAGATAAAAGGATGAGAAAGGGATAAAGAAAACCATCATTCATTACATATAACATGTAATTGTATGTAGAAAATCCAAAAAGCATCTGTAGATAAACCAGTCTGTTAGAATTGATTTATCCAATTAATCTAATGAGATGAATTATCTAGAATAAGAGAGTTTAGCAAGATTGTTGGATACATAGTCAATATACAAATATAAATTATATTTTGATATGCTAACAATCAGGTAGAAAATGAAATTGAAGCTAGATATTATAAAAATATTTTAATCAAGCAAATAAAAGAATAAATCTAATAGCAAATGTGTAAGAATTCTATGGAGAAAACCACAATTTTTTTCTGAGAGAAATTAAGGTAGACCAAAATAAATAGATAAATATGATGGATGGAAAAGATTGGTAAAAATGTCATTTCCCCCAAAATTGATTTATAGTGTTTTTTTTTTTTTTGTATTTCCATAGATGTTTTATTACTTCTTCAATAAAAAGTTTTATTTTGGGCCTGTTCCTTACTTTCTTTTTTTTTTTTAATTTTTATTTTTATATTATACTTTAAGTTCTAGGGTACATGTGCATAACGTGCAGGTTTGTTACATATGTATACTTGTGCCATGTTGGCATGCTGCACCCATCAACTCGTCAGCACCCATCAACTTGTCATTTACATCAGGTATAACTCACAATGCAATCCCTCCCATCTTCCCCCTCCCCATGATAGGCCCCAGTGTATGATGTTCCCCTTCCCGAGTCCAGGTGATCTCATTGTTCAGTTCCCACCTATGAGTGAGAACATGCGGTGTTTGGTTTTCTGTTCTTGCGATAGTTTGCTGAGAATGATGGCTTCCAGCTGCATCCATGTCCCTACAAAGGACACAAACTCATCCTTTTTTATGGCTGCATAGTATTCCATGGTGTATATGTGCCACATTTTCTTAATCCAGTCTGTCACTGATGGACATTTGGGTTGATTCCAAGTCTTTGCTATTGTGAATACTGCCACAATAAACATACGTGTGCATGTGTCTTTATAGCAGCATGATTTATAATCCTTTGAGTATATACCCAGTAATGGGATGGCTGGGTCATATGGTACTTCTAGTTCTAGATCCTTGAGGAATTGCCATACTGTTTTCCATAATGGTTGAACTAGTTTACAATCCCACCAACAGTGTAAAAGTGTTCCTATTTCTCCACATCCTCTCCAGCACCTGTTGTTTCCTGACTTTTTAATGATTGCTATTCTAACTGGTGTGAGATGGTATCTCATTGTGGTTTTGATTTGCATTTCTCTGATGGCCAGTGATGATGAGCATTTTTTCATGTGTCTGTTGGCTGTATGAATGTCTTCTTTTGAGAACTGTCTGTTCATATCCTTTCATAATCAAAAGCACATTATTGTGTATGTGTAAGACAACAATTCTAAAGTTTATATGGAAATTCAAAGAACTGGAAATAGCCAATGTATCCTTGGTGAATTATAACGTAAAATACTTGATCTATCAAATATAACGACATAATGAGGCTAGGGTAATCATGACGACACAATATTGGCACAGTGATAGTTAGACCAAGGGAATAGAAGATAAAAAGCCCTAATGTCTATCAACAATAAAATGGAAATTGTGGTATATTCATACAATAATATATCACATGGCAATGGAAAGAAACTGATGGATGAATCTTTAGAATATTAAATGAAAAAATCACACATTAATACATACATTATAGTTATACTAAGCACTTTTAGAGTTGTATATTACATTTCACACTAAAAATATTTTAATTATTGTTTTTAATATATCGAAAGATTAAGAAACTAAAAATAAATCTCCAAAAAGCTGTACAAGACCTTTTAAAGAAAATATTAGAGTTTAAAGTAAAACTTAGAAAGATATTACAAAAGACTCAAATAAATGAAGAAATGTACCATGCTTAGAGATTGCATCTCTCAACATTGTATACATGTCAATTACCTCCACATTAATCTGTTGTTTCCATTCAATCCCAATACATAGCCAACAGATGGCATTATGGAATTTGACAAGATAATTCCAAAATTTGTATAAAAGTACAAAGGATCAAGAATGTCAAGATACTCTTGCGGAGAAAGAATAAATAGGGTATCTGCCAAGATTATGTTAAAGCTATTGTAATTAAGATGAAAGTGTGCACTGAGAAATAGATATACCAATGGAACCTAAGAGAAAGACTGGAAAATAAACCCAGACATATATGGACACTTGCTATATAATAAAGTTGGTATTACAGATCAGTTGAGAAAAGGTAGACTTTTCAATTAAGAATGTCGGGACAATGGTTATCCATGAGGAAAGAAATGAAACTGGACTCTTCATTCACACTATACACATAAAATCAATATGAGGTGAATTAAGGACCAGTCTTTGTTTGAAAGGGAAAATTCTAAAAACTCTTAGAAGAAATTATGGGGTAATTTCTTTGTAAATTCAGGATAGTGTATAGTTATGTTTCAATCAGAGGAGCAGAATCACTAAAATGTGGAGTATGTGTGTGAGTCTGTATGTGTGTGTAAAGTAATTTGCTCCAGGGATCTGAACTTCTTGCCTCCTTGTGAGGAGCTATTGTCTTGCCTCCTGATCCTAGAACTTGGAGTTCATAATATAAGAAGTCAGGAATAAAAAAAAGATAAATGTAGTGTGAGCGAGCAAGAACATGCTGGAACACAGAGGAACAAACTGAAGCTCACGAGGACTTTTTAAAACCTATGTTGGTTCTTAGTGTCTCTGACATTAATGGTATGGGTGTCCTCCAGTAGCCAGAATTACAGAGCTAAGCACAATTACCTGGCCAAGGAGTAAGAGAAGCTGAAGAAAGATCCAGGGGATGATGGGGCAGTTTCAGATGTGGACACTGCTTTATGCCAATGAGATGAATCAATAGATCAGAGACAATATGGGTCAGCTACATATTGAAGCTGCTGCTTCACTTTTGCCTTCCAAGTTTTCCACAGTAATGTCTCTTGTAGTCCACCCTAACCAGAAATATACATAAAAGTGAATTCTGGGAAATGTAGTTCACCCTAGCCAGGCTGACAATACAAAACCATCAGAGGTAGAAATAGTTTTTTTAAGAATACATAATAAGCAGCTGTTATAGTACATATTTAAGAAATTTTATTTAAGAAGAAAAGATGAGTATATTTTCTGAGCTCTTGAATACTTGAAAATATCTTTTCCTTCATCTTATACATCATTCAAGACTTGCATGTGCAGAAAATCCTTGATCTACATTTTTTCCCTCTGAACTCTGTAACAAAGTGCTGTTTTCTCTCAGTATTATTAAAACAAAAGTAACAATTCCTGGCAGTTTTTGGCTTTTAAGTAACACTAGTTTTGGCAGGGTGGGTCTGAATAGTTTTTGTATTCATTCTTTGTCTTTATAACCTAACTCTTTCGTTATAAGTGTCTAGCTATAGTGACATTATCAGCAGCCAGCCAGTAATTTGCCCCCTTGCTTTCTTACCAACAAAAACTAAATTTTGTTTGTTGAATAGTAATGTTCCTAGCCTTCACTGAAATTAGAGGTGGCTATGTAACACAGTTTTGGCCAGTGATCCAATGACACATGAAAAGAGGTTTTGCTTTCCTAACACAGCCTTCATGTGACTATTTATTCCTTCTCCATTTATGTTCAGTGGTAATTCATCAGCAAACAAAACAGTCAAATGTCTCTTGCCTTGTGTATCTTAAACTCTAGTGTATATCAAGAAACAATAACAGAATTAAATAAGTAAACTATTTAGAATATGAACAATGATAAGCGCTGTAGGAAAAAAATGTTAGAATATGAGATTCTAGGAAGCTAGTGAGTGTAACATTAAACAAAGTGGTGGGGACAGGGAGCAGGCCATGCAGCTAGCTAGAAGAGGAACTTTCCATAGAGTGCGGAGGAAATAAACAATGCAAAGATCTGACCTGGGAATATGCCTGCTATGTTTAACAACCAACAAGCAGCTAGTTTACTGAAGTTCAGTGGTGATAGAGGACTAGTAGGAGACGAGGTTAGAGAGGGCAGATGGGGACAATTAATGTAGGGCTTTTAGGTCATTGTGTAGAATTTGCCATCTGCTTTGAGTGAGATAAAACATCGCTAGAGAGTTCTGAACAGGGGAGTGACTTGCTGTGATTTATGTTTTTAAGATTTTGTTTTAAACCTTTTTATTTTCATCGAATTTTATACCTACATAAAAATTGCAAATGTAATACAGAGTTTCCTTATATCCCTCACTGTACTTTCCCTAATGTAAACACCCAATATCAAAGCAGGCAATTGTTTATGGCTGCGTAGTATTCCATGATGTATGCATACCACATTTTCTTTATCCAGTCTGTCATTGATGGGCATTTAGATTGCTTCCATGTCTTTGCTATTATGAATAGTGCTACAATGAACATATATATGCATATGTCTTCATGATAGAATGATTTTTATTCCTTTGGGTATATACCCAGTAATGGGATTGCTGGGTCAAATGGTAATTCTGGTTTTAGCTCTTTGAGGAATCACCATACTGCTTTCCACAAGGGTTGAACTACTTTACACTTTCACCAACAGTGTATAAGCATTGCCTTTTCTCCACAATCTCACCAGCATCTGTTATTTTTTGACTTTTGAATAATAGTCTTTCTGACTGATATAAGATGGTATCTCATTGTGGTTTTGATTTGCATTTCTCTACTGCTCAGTGTAATAGTCTGCTCAAGCTACCATAACAATAAAATACAGATTGGATGGTTTAAACAACAGAAATTTATTCCTCACAGTTCTGAAAGCTAGGATCAAGAGTTCAGCTGATTCTGTTTTTGGTGAGGGTTCTTTTCCTGGCTTGCAGATGCCTACCTTCTCACTATGTCCTTACATGGCCTTTCCTCTGTGTGCATGCATTGAGCGGTGGGGAGTTAGAAAATGAGCCCTCTGATGCCCTTTCTTATAAGGACTCTAATATTATACTATTGGATTAAGGTCTCACCTTTATGATCTCAAGTAACTATAACCTTAATTACTTTCATAGAGGCCCCATCTCCAAATACAGCTATACTGCCGGTTAATGCTTCAATATATGAATTTTAGGGGGGACAAAAACATTCAATTCATAACAGAAGGCTTTGTATTTTTAGCAAGACTACTATAATATGCAAAAAAAAGTCTTTCCTTATGCATCATATTAAGGTATTGATGATGTTGATATGTCTTTTTTTTTTTAGTAATAGCAATGTTTATTAGAATATCCTATTGAGAACCAGCAATCTGTGCAACATACTCAGCTTTTAGGAGATGGGCTGGCACCAAGTTTCTTTCTGATGATTGACTTGTTGGGCTGGCATCTTGACCCTGTCATCCAGCCTGTGGGTACCACCAAAAGGCAGCATGACCTTTTTTTTTTTTTTCCAATACTTTAAGTTCTAGGGTACATGTGCACAACATGCAGGTTTGTTACATAGGTATACATGTGTCATGTTGGTTTGCTGCATCCATCAACTCATCATTTACATTAGGTATTTCTCCTAATGCTATCCCTCCCCCAGCCTCCCACCCCCCGACAGGCCCCAGTGTGTGATGTTCCCCTCCCTGTGTCCATGTGTTTTCATTGTTCGACTCCCACCTGTGAGTGAGAACATGCGGTGTTTAGTTTTCTCTCCTTGTGACAGTTTGCTTAGAATGATGGTTTCCAGCTTCATCCATGTCCCTGCAAAGGACATGAACTCATCCCTTTTTATGGCTGCA
Source organism: Macaca fascicularis (assembly GCF_037993035.2). Lineage (NCBI taxonomy): Eukaryota > Metazoa > Chordata > Mammalia > Primates > Cercopithecidae > Macaca > Macaca fascicularis. Next base: position 123,397,797 of record NC_088375.1, on the reverse strand, counting down.
TAGTATTCCATGGTGTATATGTGCCACATTTTCTTAATCCAGTCTATCATTGATGGACATTTGGGTGGGCTCCAAATCTTTGCTATTGTGAATAGTGGCGCAAGAAACATATGTGTGCATGTGTCTTTATAGTAGCATGATTTATAATCATGGGTATATACCTAGTAATGGGATTGCTGGGTCAAATGGTATTTCTAGTTCTAGATCCTTGAGGAATCACCACACTGTCTTCCACAATGGTTGAACTAATTCACACTCCCACCAACAGTGTAAAAGTGTTCCTATTTCTCCATGTCCTCTCCAGCATCTGTTGTTTCCTGACTTTAATGCTCACCATTCTAACTGGTGTGAGATGGTATCTCATTGTGGTTTTGATTTGCATTTCTCTGATGACCAGTGATGATGAGCATTTTTTCATATGTTTGTTGGCTGCATAAATGTATTGTTTTGAGAAGTGACTGCTCATATCCTTTGCCCACTTTTTGATGGGGTTGTTTTTTTCTTGTAAATGTGTTTAAGTTCTTTGTACATTCTGGATAGTAGCCCTTTGTCAGATGGGTAGATTGCAAAGATTTTCTCCCATTCTGTAGGTTGCCTATTCACTCTGATGATAGTTTCTTTTGCGTGCAGAAGCTCTTTAGTTTAATTAGATCCCATTTGTCTATTTTGACTTTTGTTGCCATTGCTTTTGGTGTTTTAGTCATGAAGTCTTTTCCCATGCCTATGTCCTGAATGGTATTGCCTAGGCTTTCTTCTAGGGTTTTTATGGTGTTAGGTCTTACATTTAAGTCTTTAATCCATCTTGAATTAATTTTTGTATAGGTGTAAGTAAGGGATCCAGTTTCAGCTTTCTACATATGGCTAGCCAGTTTTCCCACCATCATTTATTAAATAGGGAATCCTTTAACCATTTCTTGTTTTTGTCAGGTTTGTCAAAGATCAGGTGGTCGTAGATGTGTAGTGTTATTTCTGATGCCTCTGTTCTGTTCCATTGGTCTATATATCTGCTGTTTTGGTTACTGAAGCCTTGTAGTATAGTTTGAAGTCAAGTAGCATGATGCCTCCAGCTTTGTTCTTTTTGCTTAGGATTGTCTTGGCAATGTGGGCTCTTTTTTGGTTCCATGTGAACTTTAAAGTAGTTTTTTCCAATTATATGAAGAAAGTCAGTGGTAGCTTAATGGGGATAGCATTGAATCTATAAATTACCTTGGGCAATACGGCCATTTTTACAATATTGATTCTTCCTATCCATGAGCATGTATGTTTTATTATTGATGTTTACCTTGATCATTTTGGTTGGTATCTGCTAGGTTTCTCTGCTATAAAGTTGCTATCCTTCTGTTTATAGTTAATAAGTATCTTCTTTGGAGGCTATGTAAATCCTATTTCTCCTCGAACTTTTGCCCACTCATTTTAGCATCCATTGGTGAATCTTGTCTGCAGTTACTATTACTAGGGCATTTGCAATGATGAATCTCTATTTTCTCTTTCCATTGACATTTATTAATTGGAATTCAACTGTAATGAAGAACTGCTTCTTCTCCCCTCATTTATTTATTTTATTTTTATATTGGTGTAGATTAAAAAGTTTCCCTATTTGGACAGCTGGCAGTGCTTCAGTCTCATATTGGTATAGATTAATAGGTATATTTTGTTCTAGCGGTTAAATACTATTTATTTTATTGTTCAAATTATTCCAACTTTGGTCATTAGCAACTTCTTTAGGTTGGCTCCTCTGTTTCTTTGATAAGCCCATTTGTTACAAAATATTTTCCTGCCTTCCGACATCACAAGATGTTCTAGGTTTATCTTATATATTTCCTTGCTCAACTCTGGAATCAGCTTCTCCAAAAAGCCTTGGTTTCTTATGTTGAGAATGGTGTTTAGAAGCCAAGATCTTGAGGTAGAGCAAGATGGCAGAATAGATGGCTCCACTAATGGTCCCTGCTGCCCCCACAAGGTCACTAATTTAGCAACTATCTACACAGAAAGAACACTTTCATAAGAACCAAAAATCAGGTGAGCACTCAGTACCTAGTTTTACCTCTGTACTCCTGAAAGAGGCCTTGAAGACATAGAAAAAAGCCTTGAACCACTGACACCACCCCTCCCAAAACCCCCCAACAGCAGCCAGGTGTTGTAGAGGCCAGGTTGTGTGGAGGGCATCTCTGGGTGCTGAGGAGGGAGAGCACAGCAATTGCGGGGCATTGAACTCAGTGCTGTCTTGCTGGAAAAGAAAAGGAGACCAAACTCACCTGATGCCCACCCATGGAGGGAGAACTCAAACCAGCCCTAGCCAGAGGGGAATCACCCATTCCAGAGGTTGAAACTTGAGTTAATGCAAACCTCTCCATGGAGAGCTACAGTATTCTGGGTTGCTCAGTAAACTTAAAAGGCAGTCCAGGCTATAAGGACTACAACTCACAGGTGAGTCCATGTGCTGAATTGGTCCAAGAAACAGTGGACTTGGGGGACATGTGACCTATGAAGACACCAGCTGGGGTGGCTAAGGGAGTGCTGACATAACCTCTCCCCTAGCCACAGGGTGCACAGATCACAGCTCCAAAAGAGACCCCTTCCTTCTGTCTGAGGAGAGGAAAGGGAATAGTAGGAGGGACTTTGTCTTGTATCTTGTATACCAGCTCAGCCACAGAAGTAGAAGTATGGGGCACAGATCAGAGTTCAGAGGCCCTTGTTCCAGGCCCTAGCTCCTGGATGACAATTCTAAACACACCCTGGATGAGAAGGGAACCTGCTGCCTTGAAGGGAAGGACTCATTCCTGGCAGCATTCATCACCTGCTAACTGAAAAGCCCTTCAGTCCTGAATTACCAGCAGTGATACCCAAGTACTATGTTGAGGGCTTTAGGTGAGCTACTGAGACTTGCTGGCTTCAGGTGAGACTCAGCACATTACCAGCTATGGCGGCTATTGGATGAAACTCTTCTGCTTGAGAAAAGCAGAAGGAAAAGTAAAGGAGACTTTGTCTTGCACCTTAGGTACCAGCATGGCAACAGGGGGATCATGAACCAAGCATTCTCTTGGGTTTTCCGATTCCAAGGTTTGACTCTTGGATGGCATCCCTGGACCTGCCCTGGGTTGGAAGGGAGCCCCCTGCCATTAAGGGTGATTCTCAGGCTGGGCAAGATTCACCACAGCTAACTGACGAGCTCTTGGGCCTTAAGGGAACACTGGAGGTCCTCCAGCAGTACTCTCCATGTCTTGTGGTGGCAGTGGCTACAGCATGAGGTTCCTCTGCCTTTGGAAAGGGGAAGGAAGAGTAGGAAACACTGTGTCTTGTGTTTTGAATGCTAGCTCAGTCACAGTATAATAGAACACCAGGTAGATGTCTAAGGTTTTTTACCCTAGTCCCTGACTCCCAGGTGGCACCTCTGGACCTACGCAGGGCCTGAGGGAACTTTCCAACCTAAAGGGAAGGACGCGGGCCTGGCTGGCTTTGCCACCTGCTAATTGTAGAGTCCCAGGGCCTTAAGTGAACACAGACGATAGCCAGGGAGTAGTTACAGCAGGTCTTGAGTGAGATCCAGTGCTATGCTAGCTTCAAGTATGACACAGCACTGTCATAGTGGTGGGAGCCACAGAGGTGCTTATGTAACTTCATCCCCAGGTTTAGTTGGTTCAGGACAGAGAGAAAGACTCCACTTCTTTGGAAGAAAGTGAGGAAAGAGAACAGGAGCCTCTGCCTAGTAATCCAGAGAATTCTGGATCTTGTCCAAAACCATCAAGGCAGTACCTCTATGAGTCTGCAAGAACCACCGAATTACTGATCTTGGGGTGCTCCATAAAACAGATACAACTTAGAGCACAACACTTAAGTCCTTTAGAATATCTGAAAAACTTTTCCAAAAAGGACAGATACAAACAAGCCCAGACAGTGAAGACTACAATAAATACCTAACTCTTCTATGCCCAGACACCAAAGAACATCTACTAGCATCAACACCATCCAGGAAATCATGACCTCACCAAATGAACTAAATAAGGCACCAAGGACCAATCCTGAAGAAACAGAGACATATAACCTTTCAGAGAATTCAAAATAGCTGTGTTAAGGAAACTCACAGAAATTCAAGATAACACAGAGAAGGAATCCAGAATTCGATCAGATATGTTTAACAAAGAGATTGAAATGATTTAAAAGAATTAACTTTTTTTCAGCAGAAATTTTGGAGCTAAAAAATGCAGTTGGCATATTGAAGAATACATCAGAGTATTTTAATAGTAGAATTGATCAAGCAGAAAAAAGTTAAAGACAGGTTATTTGAAAACACAGTCAGAGGAGATAAAAAAGAATAAAAAACAATAAAGCAAACCTACAGGATCTAGAAAATAGCCTCAGAAGGGCAAATTTAAGAGTTACTGGCCTTAAAGAGGAGATAGAGAAAGAGAGAACTAGAAAGCCTATTCAAAGGGATAATAACAGATAACTTCCCAAACCTAGAGAAATATATCAATATCCATATACAAGAAGGTTATAGAACAATGAGCAGATTTAATCCAAGGAAGACTACCTCAAGGCATTTAATAATCAAACTCCCAAAGATCAAGGACAAAGAAATATTTCTAAAAGCAGCAAGAGAAAAAAAAATAACATACAATGGAACTCCAATATATCTGGCAGCAGACTTTCCAGTGGAAAACTTATAGGCCAAGAGAGAGTGGCATGACATATTTAACATGATGAAGGAAAAAACTTTTTACCCTAGAATAGTATATTCAGCAAAAGTATTCTTCAAACATGAAGGTGAAATAAAGACTTTCCCAGACAAACAAAAGCTGAGGGCTTTCATCAACACCAGACCTATTCTATAAGAAATGCTAAAGGGAGTACTTCAGTCAGAAAGAAAAGGACATTAACAAGCAATAAGCAATCACCTAAGAGTACAAAACACACTGGTAATGGTACACAGAAAAAACAGAGAATATTCTAACACTGTAACTGTGGTATGTAAACTACTCTTATCCTAAAAAGAAAGACTGACTAATGAACCAATCACAAACAATAACTTTTCATGACATAGACAGTACAATAAGATATATGTAGAAACAAGAAGTTAAAAAGTTGAAGGATGAAGTTAAGGCATATGCTTTTTATTAGCTTTGTTTTTGCTTCTTTGTTTGTTTATACACACAGTGTTAAGTAGTTATTGGATTTAAATAACGGTTTAAAAGATGGTATTTGCAAGCTTCACGGTGATCTCAAACAAAAAATAATACAATGAATACACAAAAAAATAAAAAGCAAGAAACTAAATCATATCATCAGAAAAAACTACCTTCACTAAAGGAAGACAGGAGGAAAGAAAGAAGGAGGAGAAGACCAGAAAACAAATAACAAAATGGCCAGAGTAAGCTCTTATCAATAATAACACTGAATGTAAATGGACTAAACTCTCCAAATAAAAGAAAGAGAATGGCTGAGTGGATGAAAAAACAAGATTCATTAATCTGTTGCCTATAAGAAACACAATTCAACTATAAAGACACATATAGACTACAAATAAAGGGATGGAAAAAGATATTCCTTTCCAATGGAGCATGAGTAGCTATACTTATATCATACAAAATATATTACAAGACAAAAACTATCAGAAGAGACAAGGAAGGTCATTCTATGATGGTCAATTCAGCGAGAAGATATAACAATTTTAAATATGCATGCCTGGAGCACCCAGATATATAAACCAAATATTATTAGAGCTAGGGCAAGGGATAGACCCTAATACAATAATAGCTGGAGGCTTGAACACCCAATATTCAGCATTGGACATATCTTTCAGACAGAAAATCAACAAAGAAACATCAGACCTAATGGACTATTGACCAAATGGACATACAGATAATTATAGAACATTTCATCCCTCGGCTGCAGAATACACATGCTTCTCCTCAATACATGAATAAATCTCAAGAACATATCATATTTTAGGTAATAAAACAAGTCTCAAAACAGTCAAAAAAATTGAAATAATATCAAGCATCTTCTCTCATCACAATGGAATAAAACTAGAAATTAATAACAAGAAGAACCTTGAAAACTATACAAATACATGGAAATTAAACAATATGCTCCTGAATGACCAGTGGGTTGATGAAGAAATTAAAAAGGAAATTCAAAAATTTCTTGAAACAAGTGATAATGGAAACCCAACATACCAAAACTTACAGGATACAACAAAGGCAGTGCTGAGGGTGAAGTTTATAGCTATACGTGCCTACATCAAAAAGGGGAAAACTTCAAATAAACAATCTAACAAAGCATCTTAAAGAACTAGAAAAGCAAGATCAAACCTCACCCAAAATTAGTAGAAGAAAAGAAATAATAAAGAGCAGAAATAAATGAAATTGAAATAGAGAAAATACAAACAATCAATGAAACAAAATGTTTTTTTGAAAAGTTAAATGAAATTGACAAACCTTTAGCCAGACTAAGAAGAAAAAAGGAGCACAAATTAATGAAATCAGAAATGAAAAAGCAGCATTACAACTGATACTGCAGAAAATGAAAGGATCATTAGAGGCTATTATGAGTCAATAAATTAGAAAACCCAAGAGCATGAACAAATTACTAGACACATATAATGTTCCAAGATTGAACTATGAAGAAATCCAAAACCTGAAAAGACCAATAAAAATAATGAGATCAAAGTCATAATAAAAAGTCTCCCGGTAAAGAGAAGCCCAAGACCCAATGGCTTCACTACTCAATTCTATCAAGCATTGAGAGAAGAACTAATACCAATCTCACTCAAACTATTCTGAAAAATTGAGGAGGAAGGAATACTTCCAAACTCATTCTATGAGGCCAGTATTTCCCTGATACCAAAACCAGACGAAGACACATGAAAAATGAAAACTACAGGCCAATATCTCTGATGAATACTGATGCAAAAACACTCAACAAAATACTAACAAGCCAAATCCAACAATACATTAGAAAGGTAATTCATCATGACTAAGTGGGATTTATCCCTGGGATGCAAGGATGGTATAACATACACAAATCGATTAACATGACACATCATGTCAACAGAATGAAAGATAAAAATGATATGATCATTTCAATTGATACTGAAAAAGTATTTGATAAAATTCAACATCCCTTCATGATAAAAACCCTCAAAAAACTTGGGATAGAAGGAACACACTTCAACATTTAAAAAAGCCATATATTATGGTCCCATAGCTAGTATCATACTGGACAGGGAATAACTGAAAGCCTTTCCTCAAGGATCTGGAACACAGTAAGGATGCCCACTTTCACCACTGTTATTCAGCATAGTACTAGAAGTCCTAGCTAGAGCAGTCAGACAAGAGAAAGATAAAAAGGGTATCCAGACTGGACAGGAAGAAGTCAAATCATTTTTGTTTGTAGATGATATGATCTTATAGTCAAAAAACTTAAAGACCACCAAAAAACTATTAGAACTAATTAAAAAAATCAGTAAAGTTCCAGGATACAAAAACAACATACAAAAATCAACATCAGTAGCATTTCTATATGCAAACAGTGAACAATCTGAAAAGAAATGAAAAAAGTAATCCCATTTAAAATAGCCACAAATAAAATTAAATATCTAGGAATTAATCAAAAAAGTGAAAGATCTCTATAATAAAAACTATAAAACACCAATGAAAGAAATTGAAGAGAACACACACACACAAAAATTCCACGTTCATGGAGCAAAAGAATCAATATTGTTAAAAATGTCCAAACTACCCAAAGCAATCTATAGATTCAGTACAATCCCTATAAAAGTACCAATGACATTCATCACAGAAATAGAAAAAAAAAAAAAAAAAAAACTATCCGAAAACTTATATGGAACCACAAAAGACCAAGAAGAGCCAAAGCTATCTTAAGCAAAAAGAACAAAACTGGAGGAATCGTATTACCTGACTTCAAATTATACCACAGGGATATAATAACCAAAACAGCATGGTATTGGCATAAAACCAGACACATAGACCCATGGAACAGAAAAGAGAACCTGGAAACAAATCCATACATTTACAGTGAACTCATTTTTGACAAAGAACATATACTGAGGAAAAGACAGTCTCTTCAGTAAATAGTTCTGGGAAAATGGATATCCATATGCAGAAGAATGAAACTAGACTCCTATTTCTTGCAACATACAAAAGTCATATACAAAGTGAACCAAAGGATTAAATCTAAGACCTCAAACTATGAAACTACTATAAGAAAACATTGATGAAAATCTCCAGGACATTTGTCTGAGCAAAAATTTCTTGAGTAATACCCCACAAACACATACAACCAAAGCAAAAACGGACAAATGGGATCACATCAAGTTAAGAAGCTTCTGCACAGCAAAGGAAACAGTCAACAAAGTGAAGAGACAACCCCCAGAATGGGACAAAATATTTGCAAACTACCCATCTGACAAGGGATTAAAAACCAGAATATATAAAGAGCTCTAACAATTCAACAGGAAAACAAAAACAAAAACAAACATCTGATCAAAAAATGAGCAAAAGATTTGAATACACTTCTCAAAAGAAGACATAACAAAAAAAAAGAAGACATAACAAGCAGGCATATGAAAGACATAACAAGCAGGCATATGAAAAGGTGTTCAACATCACTGATCATCACAGAATGCAAGTCAAAACTACAATGAGATATGTCTCCACAGTTAAAATGGTTTTTATCCAAAAGACAGGCAATAACAAATGCTGGCTAGGATGTGGAGAAAGGGAACTCTCCTACATTGTTGGTAGGAATGTACATTAGTACAACCACTATTGAGAACAGTTTGGAGGTTCCTGAAAAAAATAAAAATAGAGTTACCATATGATCCAGAAATCCCACTGCTGGGTATGTACCCTCCAAAAAAGGAAATCACTATATTTAAGAGATATCTGAACTTCCATGTCTGTTGCCTCAATGTTCACAATAGGCAAGATTTGGAAGCAACGTAAGTGTCTATCAACAAATGAATGGGTAAATAATAAAATGTGGTGCATTTACACAATGGAGTACTATTCAGTCATTAAAAGAATGACATCCTGTCATTTGCAACAACATGGATGGAACTGGAGTTTATTATGTTAAGTGAAATAAGCTAGACACAGAAAGACAAACATTGCATGTTATCACTTATTTATGAGATCTAAAAATCAAAACAATTGAACTCATGGAGATAGAGAGTAGGATAGTTACCAGAGGCCGGGAAGGGTAGTTGGGCACTGGAGGGGGAGGTGGGGATTGCTAATGGATACATAAAAATAGAAAGAATTAATTAGACCTACTATTTGATAGCACAATAGGGTGACTCTAGTCAACAATAACTTGTACATTTTAAAATAACTAGAAGAGTGTAACTGAATTGCTTGTAACATAAAGGATAAATGCTTGAAAACGTGGTACCCTATTCTCCATGATGCGATTATTTCACATTACATGCCTATATTAAAATATCTCATGTATTCCATGACTATATACACCTACTATGTACTCAGAAAAATTAAAAATAAAACAATTTAAGGTAAAAAAAAAAAAAAAGAAAAAAAACAAGATCTGGTGCTAAATGTGCTCATTACTCTGAAGTTTCACTGCTTCTAGGCCCTTTAAGAGTTAAAATGTATAAATGTATATACTATGCCACAGATACAGTCACATGTATATTTCTTAATCTGTCCACATTTATATTAAAAACCATGAATTTATACTGACACCTCTTACTCCAATCCAACATTACAGGGAGTATTTTAGCCTACCTCCTTTCTTTATAACATCTTTCTCCAACAGTGAGAAACCTGGCTCTTATTATCTACAATATATGTACTTAGTTGTTCAATTCTACTGTACATGTAAAGGTAGCTTCAGTAGTGCCAACTCATACCTCTGCAAGAAATCCTTTTACTAACTAGATTACAGCACTTTAGTACCATTCTTTTTGTCGTTAGCCTTTTAGTGCCCAAAAAAGATACTTACAGTTACCTAGTTATTTTCTTCTTCACTTGCTTAAGTGTGGTTGTTATTCATTCTTAATACATTTACTTTCATTTGTTAGTATTTGTATTCCATTTTGGGTTTCCCACACTTCTTGGTTGGTTTTATCATTTATTTACTTGGGATTATGTGAAGGGTATGTGAGATATAATTATAATTTCAAGAGTCAGAGCTATACAGAAAGATATAATCAAAGAAATGTTACTGTACTTCATCCTTGCTAACCTCATTTCCTTCCTTATTCCTTTCCCTCTAGGTAATCAGCCTTACTAGTTTTTTATCTTTCCTGTATTTCTTTTGAACAAATGAGCAGATAACTATTTACTTTCTTAAATCCTTTCTTTCCTACATGAAGGGTAGCATGCTATGGATACTCTTCTGTACTTTGCTTTTTTCATTTGACAGTCTATCTTGAAAATCACTCCATATTAGTTCACAGAGCTCTTCCTCATTCTTTTCTTATACCTATTTAATATTCCACTGCATGACACGCTATAGTTTATTAAATCACTCTGCCATGGATGGGAATTTAGGTTGCTTCCAATACTTTGCAACTAAGAACAATAATGCAACTAATAAACTTTTGCATTCCCATCAGCAATGTATGAAAGTACCTATTTTCCCACAGCCTTCCCAACAGAATGCATTGCCATATTCTTACATTTCATGGAGTCTGGCAAGTGAGAAACGGTATCTGAGTGGTTTTAATTTGCATACCCCTAGTTTCAAGTGAATTTAAACATTTTTCCTATGTTTTAAGATCATTTTTATCTCTTTTAGGGTGAATTTTCTTTTCGTGTGTTTCTCATTTCTCTATTGAGTTTTTGGCCCTTTCTCCTTCCTTAAATTTTAACAAAATCACTTGGCTATTGTGCTGAGGACAAGTTGTAGGACACTGGTAGAAGCAGAGAGACAGTTAGCTGATTATTCAATAATCTAGATAAGAGATATAATGCAAGATAATCACAGTAGAGTTGGTGAGCAATGGTCAGATTCCAGATATAATTTGAATGTAAACGAAGAGAATTTCCTAACAGACTGGTTGTAAGGCATGAGACAAAGGGAAAATTAAGGTGAACTCCAAAGTATTTCCACTTGATCAAGTGGAAGCCTGGTTTGTCATTAACTAAGATACAGAAAATCTTGGTTGAGGCAAATTTTGTGTGGGTAATATCCAGAAGCTGATTTTGGCCTGTGTTGATTTTGAGATGCCCATTAGACTTCCAAGTAGAAATGTCAAGAAGGCAATTGGATATATAATTTTGGAGTCCAAAGAGGAGTTCCTGAATATAGATGGTATTTTGATTCATGAGAACTAGGTAAGATCATATAGATGTAAAATAAGAGACATAAAGAGATCGAGGTCTAAATGACTCCAACATTAAGAGATCATGGAGAAGGGTAAGAACTAGCCAAAGAGACTAAGAAGAAGCAGTCAACGAGGTATGAGGAAAACAAAAGATTATTATGTCCCTGAAGCAGAGTGAAGAACAAATTGCAATGAAGACAAAATGATCAAAAGTATCAAATGCTACTCACAGGTCAAGTAAGAGACTAAGAATTGACCATTAGATTTAGCGATATGATAGTTATTGAAGACCTTGCCAACAGCAGCTTTAGAATGCTCTTGCAGAAAAGATAAAACTCTAATTTGACTGAATTTCAGAATAAGGTTAAGTTAGAGACCAGCAGCATTGGACAAATTATGGAGAATAATGTAAAGTATTCAAGCCACATTTCAGTATCAAGAAATACAACATCAGAAGAAATACAGGTGTTTGATGACTTTCATGAGCAGCAAAGCTTTAATAAGGAGCAGAAAAATAAAAAAGGAGGCTAAATTTAAAAGTCAAAAAAAGATAGATGCAATATATTTATTAGGATGGTATTAGTTGAATTTATTTAACCAAACACTGATAAAATGATTACTGTGTGTCAGGTACTATTCCAAGTATTTATAAACATAACTAATTTAATTTCTTCTTCCAGTCTTTAAAATTAACTAAAATCATTTTTTTTTTAAAAAAAAAAAAAAAAGGAGGCCACAATTTTTTCTTTTCTGTTTATAGTATCTCCCTAAGTACTTAGCTAGACCTTCTAGATGTCTAGATATCTGGCCTTCTTTTGGTTCTTCATATATTCCATGCTCTCTTGTGCTTTAGAACCTTTAAGTTTGCTGTTTCCCCTCCTGGGAAAGTTATTTAATCCATCCTTTTTCTTATTTAACTCCTGCTTTTTCTTCAGATCTCAGTTCAACTATTCATTTTTGAGGCAAAATTTTCAACCTCTTTACCTAAAGATAAGAGGGCTACAATAGCATACTACAGAAATTTTAAGAGCTGTGCTTAATACAATTTGCTCACCTTGAATCTCATTGAAGGGTAATGGGGAATAGCCTAGGTTATCTTTTAAAAGAATCACTCTGGCTGTTGTACTGAGATGAAAGTAGGGGCACAAAAGTGGAATAAGAAAGGTAACTTATGAGGCTACCAATAATCCAATTCAGGGCTGATGATAGCACTGATGATAAAAAGTGGTCATATTTGGGGTATTTTGAAAGTAGAATCAACAAAATTTGTATTGGGTGTGAGGTGTGAGATCAAGGAGTAAAGCATGACAAGATTTTGGCCTGAGCAACTGGTAGGATGGGGTTGTCATCAGCTAAAATGAGAAAACCTGTGGGTGAAGCTAGTTTGAGGGAAGAGCAAGATTTCTGTCTTGAACGTAAGTTTCAGATGTCTATTTAGACATCCAATAGAGATATTAAATAGGCAGCTGGAATTCAAGAGAGCCCGGAAATAAAGATAAAAACTGCAAGTTGGCAGCACATTGATATTACTTAAAACCATGAAACTAGATGAGATCACCAAGAGACTGAGTATAAGCAAAGAGGCAAACCGTGGACTAAGCTCTCATGTGTTTTAGTGTCAAGAGATTAGGGAGAAGGAAGGGATCAGCAAGGAGACTGAGAATGAGTAGTCAATGAGGCAGAAGTATGGTCTTTCAGAAGTGAAATGAAAGTATATCAAGGAAAAAAGGAGTCAGGACAAATAGCTGGTCTCTAAATCAATGTCATTAAAAATTTTAAAAACGAAACTGCTCACTTAAAAGCTCTACAGGGTATAATAGCTAGATAAGACACATAGACCTAGATTTAATACTGCTTTAGAAAAACCAGTGGTAAAGGATATTTTGAGGCCAAATTGGTAAATTTAGCTTTAGTATTAGAGATGAAAACACTGAAAGGAAAAGCTGAAGATGGTTTTATTTGTTTTTTTTTTTTTTTTTTTTTTTTTTTTTTTTTTTTTTTTAAAGATATGGTCTCACTCTGTCAACCAGGCTGGAATGCAGTGGCATGATCACAGTTCACTGCAGCCTTGACCCACTAGGCTCAAGTGATCTTCCCACCTCAGCCTCCCAAGTAGCTGGGACTATAGTCACATGCCACCACATCTGGCTAAATTTTTGGCAGAGATGGGATATCCTGCCATTGCCCAGCCTGGTCTTCAACTCCTGGCCTCAAGTGATCCTCCCACCTCAGACTTCCAAAGTGTAAGGATTACAGGTAAGAGTCATGCCAGGCCAATTCTTGACTTTAGAAGCAGGATTCAGAATAGTATAAATAAGGACTTCATTTTGGTAAAAAATGTATGTATATATGAGACACACAGAATGATCAGAAAGGATATATAGGGTATTAGTTGTCAACTTTGGATGGGAGTATGAAGTTCTAATTTTTAATATTTTGCTTGCTATATTTTCAATTTTTAGTATTTTGCTTGCCCTTCCCTCCCTCCTTTCCTCCTTCTTCCTTTCCTCTTTCCCCTCCCTCCCTCTCTCTCTTTCTTCCCTTCTTTCAGACAGAGTCTCACTCTGTTGCCTAGGCTGGAGTGCAGTGGCACCATCTCCGCTCACTGCAACCTCCATCTCCCGGGTCCAAGCAATTCTCCTGCCCCAGTCTTCCCAGTAGCCAAGATTACAGGCATGCACAACCATGCCCAGTTAATCTTTCTATTTTTAGTAGAGACAGGGTTTCGCCAATGTTGGTCAGACTGGTCTCAAACTCCTTACCTCAGGTGATCCGCCCGCCTCGGCTTCCCAAAGTGCTGGGATTACAGGTGTAAGCCACTGCGCCTGGCCTATATTTTCTAATTTTCTACAATACATTTGCACTGTTTCTATGACAGATACTAAACATTTTTCAAAAGAAGTGATGATTCATCAAATTACATTCTGCTGATAAATCAAGAAGACTGACAATTGACTACCGAATCTAGTAATATGGAAGTCACTGGTGACCTTGACAATATGTTTATGTGGTGTGGGGACAGCAAAACATGACTGAAATAGTTTAGCAGTTCCTCAAAACATAAACACAGTTATTGTATGACCCAGCAATTACAGTCCTAGGTATATACCCAAGAGAACTGAAAACATATACTAAAAAACCTTGTACACAAATATACACAGCAACATTATTTGTAGCTGCCAAAAGTGGAAACAATCCAAACGTTCATAACAAATGAATGGATAAAGTGTGGTATATCCATGATGGAATATTATTCAGCAATAAATAATGAAGTGCTGATAAATGCTACAACATGGATAAATCTAGAAAACATTAGACGAAGTAAAAAACACCTATCACAAAGAAAAACATATTGTATGATTCCATATATATGAAATGTTCACAACAGGCAATTCCATAAAGACAGAAAGCTTTTTAGTGCTTGCCTATGGCAGACGGAGAGGTGATGGGGAATGACTGCTAATGGGTATAAGGTTGGTTTGGGGATGTTTTGAACATTTTGAAAATGTTCTAAAATTATAGTGTTGATGGTTGTACAACTCTGTAAACATAATAAAAACCAGTGAACTGTATACTTTAAAAAGCTGGATTTTACAGTACATGAATTATATCACAAAACAGCTGTTAATAAAATAAAAAGCAGCAAAATCTAGCTGATGTATATATTTGTTTCACTTCTTTATGGTACTTTCTGATTTACTATTCTCTTTTGTTGCCATTGCATATATATATATTTTTTTTTTTTATTTAACCTCTTTTACTTGCAGAGATTTTTTTTTTTTTTTTTTTGAGATGGAGTCTGGCTCTGTCGTCCGGGCTGTAGTGCAGTGGTGGCACAATCTTTGCTCACTGCAACCTCCACCTCCCGGGTTCAAGTGATTCTCCTGCCTCAGCCTCCTCAGTGGTTAGGATTACAGGTGCCCGCCACTGTGCCCGACCAATATTTGTGTTTTTAGCAGAGATAGGGTTTCGCCATGTTGGCCAGGCTTGTCTCAAACTCCTGACCTCAGATGATCCGTCCGCCTCGGCTTCCCAAAGTGCTGGGATTACAGGTGTGAGCCACTACGCCTGACCTGATCATTTTTTATTAACCTTATTCTCCTCCTCCTCTCTCTCTTTAAGAGACAGAGTCTCGCTGTGCTGCCCAGGCTGGCCTCAAACTCCTAGGCTCAAGCAATTCTCCCCCTCCTCAGACTCCTGGGCAGCTGGGACTACAAACACACACCACGTTCAGCTAACTCCCCATCTCTTAATCCCTATGCCTACACCATTCCCAAACCTTCCCAAATTAAAGATTAACCAGACAGAGAAAATATACTTTTACAGTTTAAGAAATGTTAAACGTGACAACTGTTCAGGATCTACTTTTTACACAATCTCAGTAACATATGTACATATTCAAAAAAAAAAAGGAGCATTTGCCTGGGAACAACACATCACTATAAGCAAACAAAACATCAAATAGCCAGAATTCTAAAATACACTTTGGATTATATAAAATTACATTGTAAAGTTACAAAACAAATGTTGCTCATTCTTGAGAAATGTTTCAATGTTTAAATAATGTTGCCATAATACATATTCATGGCATTAAAAAAAATGGTGAATACAAGGTATCATCATTTTAAGGGTAAAGAGATCAAGCAAGTACATATACAAATCCATTGGAAAAGCTAACTTTGGAGCTGATTTCCTCTCTTGGATTGTAAAATTTCAGTAATACACAGTCATTATCTAATGCTGTAATAATGCCTGAGCAATTTAGGTAAAGATACAAACAATAAGAAAAACCCTGCCCAAATATTCAAACTTGCAGAATTCTAGTTAAAATAATAGAAAAATATAAAATTTATCCTTCCAAAAAAAGGTATCTAAGACAAAGGTATAGATACCCCATGTAAATTATTCACAAGTTATATGTGAATCAACCTTTTCTGTATTCCTTAAATAAAGTTATATAATTAACTGATGAAAAAACAAGTTTCGTATTCAAAGACACTTTCAGAACACATCTACAATTAACTTATTAATGTGGAAGTATTTTTAAAAAACAGCTATTTCACTGAAGTCTTTAAGTACAGGAGATTTTATTTTTGGTGCATCTTCTTACGCATTTCTTCAAGAGCTGCTTCTTTCTCTCTCAGCACCTGCTTAAGTCTTCTTATTTTTTCATCTCGAATGGTTTCTTCTAACTCTGGTGGTGTCACTGGGAAAATATCCTCGGTATAATTTTTATTGAAGAAATGACTTTGTTCATAAGCTGCATCTGAATTCAATGTGCCTTTCTCTTGCCTCTCACAGGTATAGTATTCTATCTCAGTTCTCTTTTCTTGTCTGGTTTTGCTGTGACTCGTGAGAATGTTATGTTGTGACACATCTGAAGTTGGTAAAATACTGCTTAGAGGTTGGGAACTGTTGACATTAGCTTCCCCATTTATGATTGTGTTATAAGCATTCTCTGTTTTTCTCTTCTTTATGTGATCCATCTTCTTAATAGTTTTTGCTTTTCTTTTCGTATCAAAATTCTGCTGCAATATCAAATAACATTCCAAAACAAAAACAAAATGTTATTGCTAAATGCACGGGGCACTATCAAGTTTAACAACGTCTGCAGAAACAAATATTTAGCTATTACAATTAACAAAATTTATGGAAGACAACTACAGCAAGAAAGAAATATTTCCCACTGTATGGTACCAAAATGTCTTAATCACATTCAGTAAGAAGAAATTGCCTAATTCACATTTTCTTGCTCAAGTATTAGAAGCCATACTGACCTACCACAGAAAAAATAGCACTTGTAAACTGCCTGAGATATACAAGTGATTTAGTTTTTTTCTGTTCCTTTGCACAGCAGGCACATGTGGAGGATTTTCATTAGAAAAGGTTTACTAGTCTCTGATCTAAATTTCAGAATATTACATGATAATGACATATTCATAAGTCAAACTATAACAGTAGACAAAGTTATAGACATTTCATCATTATTAGCTATGAGTTGCTTAAAAGGTTAGTATTAAGAACATATGCATGCTTATATCTTCCACTACATTTGAATTATTTCATTTATATAAGCGTTCTCAAAGTAGAATGACTAGTTAAAAAGCTATGGCCATTTTCTTGTAACACAATGGAAAAAAAAAATGTCGCTGGTGAATAAAAACAATTAAAACACATCTTTAACTGGGATGCATTTTTACCTGTGCATGTGTGTGTGTGTGTGTATATATATATATAAAAACATGTAAATTTTTTTTTTGGAGACGGGAGTTTCGTTCTGTTGCCAGACTGGAGTGCAGTGACGCCATCTCAGCTCACTGCAACCTCCGCCTTCTAGGTTCAAGCGATTCTCCTGCCCTCAGCTTCACGAGTAGTTGAGACTACAGGCGTGCGCTACCTCGTCCAGCTATTTTTTGTATTTTTAGTACAGATGGGGTTTCACCATGTTGGCCAGGATGGTCTCTATCTCTTGACCTCGTGATCCGCCCACCTCGGCCTCCCAAAGTGCTGGGATTACAGGCATGAGCCACGGCGCCCGGCCTAGTTCTTTTTTTTTGAGATGGAGTCTTGCCCTGTCGCCTGGGCTGGAGTGCAATGATGCGATCTCCGCTCACTGCAACCTCCGCCTTCCGGGTTCAAGCGATTCTCCTGCCTCAGCCTCTTGAGTAGCTGGGATTACAGGCACCCGCCACCATGCCCAGCTAATTTTTATATTTTTAGTAGAGACGGGGTTTCACCACGTTGGTCAGGCTGCTCTTGTACTCCTGACCTCAGGTGATCCACCTGCCTCAGCCTCCCAAAGTGCTGGGGCCGGGTTGTTTTAAATATCGTTTTGGTACTATGTATTTGCAAAACCAGTAACAACCGTCATTTATACTAATGCACAAGGGTTAAAACCAAATCAAGAAAATTAATATTCATGTATCATTTGTAGTACCTATGAAGAGCACATTAAAATGTATTACCTACCTGTTTTCTCTCTCCTTCCTTCACCATAAACTCTGTCTCTTTGTAAGTGCCACTGTTTACCAAACTGCTAAAGGAATCAAAACCTTCTCCAGAGGTCAAACGGTCAGGAATTCGAGTAAGGCACACTCTCAAATCTTTAGTAAGGCCAAATATCTTTTTAAATTCAGCATCACTCTTCAGATGTGATGCCTTATTACTTCTTCCATGGGAATCTTTCTTGTCATTTCTTCCTTGGGCACCTTTATCTGATGTTGATGCCATCTCATTATGGATCTGGAATTAGGAAAAGAAAACACACAAACAATACTGCTAATTATTCAAGTTACTTTATTAAACAAGCAACTAAGTGATTATTTCATCTTACATAAAAGAACACATCATGCTTTATGATTAGTTTGTATTATCCTTGCCTTACCACCCACACTCAAAAAACTGAATAAAACATTCCCCTGCTACAATTTCTCAATTAATTTGTTGCACTAGAAAGGTAATAAGTAGTCAGCTCTAAAACAATTGAAATGAGAATACAGACTAATGACAACATTAAAATAACATATATGACATTATTTAGAAATTGTAGTCTTCTGGAAAAGTCACACATGCCTTTAATCAATCTTGTATTTAACAATCAGAATTTACCTCCTTACATCTCTGGAGTTCAATGAATTCTGAAGGGGAGAAATGCTGACATTATTGAGTAGACCTCCAAGTAAGCAAGGAAAAGGTGGGTACAAATATCTAGTAAGCACACAGACAGACAAACCTTAAGTCGAACATAAAGGTAACTATGTGGGCATGTTGGGTAACTGGCTGAGGAGTCACAAAGAGCTAATAAAAAGAAAAATGAAATTTGTCAACCAAAAAAATAAATAAACTCATCAAATATGCTGATAAAATCTTATTTCCACAAATTACTGAAAGGTATTGATTAGCCCTGTCTCACCTTTTCCATGGTATACCACCACCACAAAAAAAACCCCACAAAACCCCGAAACCAACTCTTTTACATGCATACTGATCTCCTCATATACTAAAAAGGCTATTATATATGAACATACATACATACATGTATGTATATACATATACTCACACATTTTCACTAAGCTTTGAATTCACATTATCCTTCCCCAACTCTTCTAAACTTTTTTGCTCTGTGATTTTTTTGTTTTAAAGATTTGGCATGCCAAGTGATTCAAGAGAAAGATTGTACTCCTTTGTACAAGATTGTACCCAATTGTACTCCTCCTCAAATTTGCTCAGATGGAAGTTTTGAAATTAAATACTCATATGTGTACAGTCTGTGTGTGATAGGGTTGGCAGTGAGGGAAAGACGTATCATAGATAACTTTGAGAATTAAGAAAACAAACTTTTCTATATAGATATATAAAAAGAGCACCCTGACATGGGAAAATTACCTTTGGTTCTTGGTCTCTGAAAACACACTGTTGTGAAGTAACAGTTGTTGCATCAACAGAGGAACTTATTTTCTCTATGCTCTGGAGGATACTTCCTTTTCTGGGGGCATTGTGTCCTGTACTAAATCCATCTGGAAAGATTGGATTTGTGAATAAAGTCTTACTCTGTTTTAAGTAGTTACTGAATTGGTTCATATGTGGATTTGTGGTAGAAGGAGATGGTTTCTCCACTTTATTCTTCTCTGCCCTTAGATTGGCCATGGAAGCAAGCTGGGTATTGGAAAGTGATTTTGTCTCCATCTGGGAAGATTTACTTTTAGCCAAAACAATATTTACAACCTCTCTGGATATTTCTGTGACTGGACTTGAACTCACTATCTGTAACGTGTCTTTTCTTACTGGAGTATCAGGAGAAACAGAATTCTGTTTGTCAATTTGTGATGGCAGAACATCTGTCCCCTTTTTAGCCAACAGATAGACTTTCCCATTAAACATAACCAAAGCATTATCTTTAATAGGCATATTTTTGGATTGTGTCCCACTACGATCGATGGTACTCAATGATGGCATATTTATAGTATTATCTCCCAAATTTTTCCTATCTACGAAAGTTTTTAAAATCTTTGAAGCCACATTATTTGAAGACTTAACAGGAACAAGAGATGGCGTAAAAGGTTGTAGATTATCTTGGAAAATCCATTTCACTGGAGCTGCTTGAGAATGCTGACCACCTTTCAATTGTGTCTCTGTAGCAACATTCTTTGGAATTTGTGTGGTATTTAGTATTACTGGCTTTGCTATTTCTGTAACAGGTTTTGGGTAAATGTTTTGAAAGTTCTTGGTAACTACATTTTTCACTGTATTTACAGGAGATACATAAATAACAGTTGGCATTTGGGAGGCCTCAACCATTCCTGAGGTACTGGTGGTGGCAGTTGCAAGTATTTTTTGCTGCACTGAAGGAGGCAATGATGACGCTGGTACAGATTTCACTTCAGCATGGGCTGGAATCTGTAAATGATGCCCAGAAGGCAAAACTGGAGACTTCACAGTCACTGGAAGACTCTGGGTATTAACTACAATAAAAGATGAGTCTTTTTGTGTTGAGGGAGGAACAGCAAATGTTTGCATGGTGAGTCCATCAATTTTCACACCATGACTCTGAACTTTAGAAACTGATGAAGAAAAATTTCCAGTTCCCACAGAAGTAACTCTACCTTTTTCTGATGTATCTACTGTTCTTGTAAGAAAATAGTTTGAAGAACTGGCTGGCTGAAAAATGGGCAATTGAACGGATGCGCTTGTGGAAGAGCTGGAAATCTGAGTCTGAAAAGTAACTTGAACTGGTTTTCCTGTATTCCCTTTCAAAGCATCAGACATGACTGAAGATTGAACTAGTGGTATAAGATTTCCAGAAGACTTAGGAATTGGAAGTAATTGCAGAAGATTTTTTCCATCCGAGCCAATCGTCTGAACTACTTGGTACATGCAGCCTGAAACACTTAAAAGAACATTGAGTAAATAAATACAAACATACTACATGGTATATACATTTTATTTTAAAATATATATTTGTAAATATTATTTTTAAATATTAAAATATAAAGTATATAATCTTCCATTTTGAGTTTTTAAAGTGAAAGACTGCAAAACAAGTATTTTGAAGTAGAAGAGATAATGCTATAGTCAGCTTCTTATATTAGGCAATGGGTATGAAATAATAACATTTATTCCTAAGACTAAAAGTAGACATTTCTAAGGTTTTGCCCTATATAAAATTATGCTACTAAAGTAAGCTCCTCTTAAAAATATTAGCATCTTCCCTTCCCCCTTTCCCTGAATTCTTTACTCTTGTCCTCCTCCTCTACTCTCACTGAAGATTCTCATTCCCTCTCCCTTTATTCTTATTCCATTTCTCTCAATCTTTTCCCCCTCAATTTGTTCTGTCTTCTTCCTTCAATAACTCACAAGTTCTGCCAGCCATTCTTCTTTTGCCTAAGCTCTCTCTCATGGTGTTACCTTAGTTTGCCACATTTTTGTAGTATAGACTTCACTGAACTATTTATGTAGGAATCATTTTCTTCTGATTACTGTTTCAGCATATTTAAGGTTTAGCACTAAATAGTCCTTGGTATAGCAATTATTTATATTAGTCAATTGTCAATCACCTATCAACCCATACATATAATACCACTGCAATTTCAGCTGAATGATTTTCAATCA
This sequence comes from Macaca fascicularis, assembly GCF_037993035.2. Classification (NCBI taxonomy): domain Eukaryota; kingdom Metazoa; phylum Chordata; class Mammalia; order Primates; family Cercopithecidae; genus Macaca; species Macaca fascicularis. The sequence continues at coordinate 123,375,881 of NC_088375.1, read as the reverse complement.
ATGTGGAAAAGACTAGAAATCATTTTTTTTAACTGAATCAATTCTGACCCCCCATGCCTTGAATTATTTCTTAGTACAGATTGTCTAATTTTAAGAAAAGTCAATATATACTAATCTCTGTTTGCATAATTAGTTATTTGGAGATTACTTGAATGTAGATACCTTACCTTATTTATATCTAAAACATCTTTCAGCTCCTGGGAAATATTGAGCTTTCATGGGATTCAGGGCCATCACACATACTATCACTCTACCTAGGTACTCCTCACCCAACTCAATTCTTCACATAGCTCAAGTCTTGGCATAAATGATATTTCTCAAGAGATACATTTTCTGACCATTTTATCCTTGTCCTTCCTTCATAATTAATCTATAACATCATGCTTGTTAGCTTCCTTCATGGTGTATATCATAGATTGTCATCATATATTAACACGTTTGTCTATAGACTGTCTCTCATGTTAAATTCTAGCAATATGAGTGCAGTGTCCATATCCCATAGACCTAGCATGGTCTTAGATAACTAAGATCAAATAAATAAAAAAGTTCAAGGGCAAATAATAATGATAATAATTAGGATTCTCAAAAGTATAAAGGTATGTTTTTAAAACTCTCAGGTATTAATAAAAATTAATACCCAAAATTCTATGTATCCGTAGAAATGTTGGTTTACCTTTTTGCAGCACGAATAACATTATTATATCCTTACAAAAATGTAAAACTGTCTTTTGGACACTTGAGAGTGGGTCAAAATATTACATTGACCTTTTGTTGTTTTGTTGTTGAGACAGGGCCCGGCTCTGTCATCCAGACTGGAGTGTAGGTATACAATCTTGGCTCACTGCAATCTCTGCCTCCTGGGCTCAAACCATCCTTCTACCTCAGCTTCTCAAGTAGCTGAGACTACAGATGCACGCCACCAAACCCAGCTAGTTTTTGTATTTTTTATAGAGGCAAAGTTTTGCTATGTTGCCCAGGCTGGTCATACACTGACTTTTAATAAATTAAAAGTTAATTTCTAAAGAGAATAACCCCTAAGAAAAGGATGAATTCTTGCTTTCAGGGCTTTAAGAGGAAAAATCTACCTTTATTACCTCCCTGCACCACAAGAAAAGCACATTTGACCTGGATAAGCACATATTCAATATTAAGTCATTACACAAAAAGTTACCAAGTGTCTGTTATAATTTAAGCACCAGGTTCATTAGGAAAAAACGATCAGTAAGCTGTAGCCTCTGGGCCTAATCTGGCCCACTCTGTTTTTGTGGATTCTTATATTTTAATTGATTTTTAAAAATCAAAAGAGTAACAGTAGCCTCTGTAGTGGCTCCTCAGTCTTTTTGCCGACTCATACTTTTGAATCGACTTTCAAATGTTGGGAGTTTACCAAAGCTTAGAAAGAATCCTTCTCTTCCTATTCTGTACTCTTTCCTTAGATGCTTTCTTCTCAATTCATAACTTCAATTAAATTATCGCTTACATGTCAACAATTTCAATATTTCTATCTGTGGCTTCTTTGAAATGTAGGCTTATACATCCAAATTCCCTTTTAACATTTTCATTCAGAATCTCAAACATTCCTAAAATTCAACATGGCCAGATCTCTTCCCATCCTAATCCCCCAAATTCCATCTTCTGCAGGGTTTTCTTTGCTAAATAGCATCTCATCTACCTTAGATGCCTTAAGTCAGAATAGGTAAATGCTCCTTTCTTATTCTCTATACTCAGTGATCACAAAATCCTGTTGATATTGTCTCCTAAATTTCCTTTGATCTGTTCAATTCTCTCTAAATCAACTGTTACCACTCTACTCCAAGCAAACATCATCTCTGGCTTAGAATACAATAGCTTCATGACTGATTTTTTTCTTCAATCGTATCTTCTACTTTTCAATTTACTCAGCACACTAAAACTGATCTTTCCCTGCTTAAAACATCGCAGTGGCTTTCCATTATTCTTAGAGTTGTAGGAAGAAAACCGTTGCTTCTGATGCAATGTTAAGCCAAAGGAAGAGAGGATTTTAAGAAAATTGGGCAATTATACTAAAAGTTTCTGAGATGCCAAATAGGATGAGGATTAAAAATGCACACCTGAAATAGTGCTGTGAAGATCACTGATGGCTTTAGTAAGAGCAGTGTGGTAGGGGAAAGAAGTTGCTAAGGAGTGGATATGAAGAAAGGAAGTAGACAACTCTTTCTAAACTTTGACTGTCAAGGGGAAAAGAAAGACTGGCAGGAAGTTACAGGAATAAATGGTATCAAAGAAGGGATCTTTCCTTTTTCTTTGTTTAAGGTTAGATAAACCAGAACAAATGTAAATACTCAAGTGAGCCAGTTAAGGGAAGAAACTGGTGATAAAGGAACAAAAGGGATACACAATGAGAAGGAGGTAGGAAATGGAAACCAGAGAGACAGGTGGAGGGATTGAACCTTAAAGAGAGCTGGAGTCCTATCTCCCTCCATTGGAACACTGGAGGAGAGGTTAGGTGCATTTTCAGGTAAACATACAATTTTGGGGTTAGAAGGCTGAGGTAATTCTCATTTAAAGGGTTTTATTTTCTTTATGAAAAATTACATGACATCATCTGCTAAAAGTAAGAGCAAAAATATGGAAAAGATTTGAGGAGAATCAAAGATCTGAAACAGTCTTCGTGAGGGAGTAAACTGACCACAGAAGATATTAGAGTTGCCAGGATGTATTGATGGCATGGGGAGACAGCTAGTGGTTACGAATTTATAGTGGTACTAATCTGTACTTGAGGCTTTCCTTGTCACACCAAGCACAGATAAAGAGAAAGCATATCGAGTTCATCCAGGGTTGGGGTGGCATTAGGAAGGTGCAACAAAAATCAAAGAAGAGCAAAAGAATTTAAAGTATTGATAAGAGTTATTAAAATGAAACACAGAATCTAAACTGGATAGGAAGAAAATGAGACAATAAAAGGCTAAAGTATAGGGATAAAATAAAGGGATTATTGGTCTTTAGGGCCAGATAAAGTTAACAGTTAAAGTAGGAACAGTTAAACAAGTCAGCTAGAAATACAGGAACTGGCATTTAGAAAACAGGATGCATGTAACAATTTTGTAGATGCAGCAATTTCATCTAAGAATAAGGACTACAAAAGTAGGTGCAGCAGAACAGAGAATAAGATCACTGGGGGAAAAGATCTCTGTAATAAAGACGAGGTGACAAAGAGACTATCCATACGGATACTGAAATCACATAGGATTACAGGGAAGATGGTGAACTAAGTGCCAAGTTCAGTGACAGGAAGTTGGTAGATGGTGTTAACAAATCGCAATTAAGTGATATGCCAGAAAGTTATCTTGAAGCCTACTTTCTTCTGTAGTCTATTTTCTTTCCTATTATTCTACTAAAACTTCATTCTCAAAGATTACCACATATGTTCTCACAGTTAAATATGTCTTTATCTTCATTCCCTAGGTACTCTCTGTTGCAACTAATTATCCCTCCATATTGATCCTCTTTCCTATCATGGTTTCCACTGTGTACAATTTCTGTTTCTCTTGACTTTCTTAATGTTCCCTTACTCATTTTCTGCATTCTTCTGTAACTATTCCACAAACCACAAAGTACAATTCTTGATCCTGTTTTTCTCCTTCAAGGCATTCTTCCTTAAAGACTGCAACAATTCTCATGGCTTCAATTATTTTCAACTATCTTCTTTGGAATAATGACTCCCACAGTTATATCCTTTTATTCCTGTCCTCTACTGGAATTGACATCAGTTCTGGATTTGTGATGTCTTACCAAACATTTTAATACTATCACTTTAAACCCAGGAAGTCAAAATTACTCTACTGAAAACTAGTAGTCTCTCCTACCATTCAATCATATGGCAGCACCAGTATTTTTCACATCATATAGGTTTTAAATCACCTAGTCATTGCTGATTTGTCTTTATCATCATTTTTATTTAAATTCATCCACAGAACTTTGCACGTGATTACAAAAGGTAAACATTTAATAGATGCATACTGAATCATCAAGTCTATAAGGTTTTCTTTTTAACTCATTTCATCCATCTTTTCTTTCTTCATCATTGTGACTTCCACCATCCACATGAGATCCTCATCAGATGTGTCTAGCACTCATCATTCTCATCCCTACAGTATTTTGCTGATGTTTAGTTTTTCTGATTGCAGCCACTATTGAATATTATGTATCTCAGGTAGATTAAAATTGTTTTCATCCTGTTACCTCCTGTTCAAAGTTTTAGTATTCATCATTGCCAATTCAGCTGGACACAAAAATCATCTACAATCTAGCTCCAACCAAACTCTACAACAATACCATCCACAACTTCTCAATGTGAAACCTCTGCTCTTACCAGAGAGATCTCTTTGCTATTCTGACATATGCCACGTACATTACACTATTTACTCAAAGTATTATTTTTCTTCTCCAACAATATAAAATTAGTTTCCAATTCTATCTTTTTCATAAAATATCTGCCAGTCACTCCAGTTTAATTTTTTCCAACTTGGAATTCCGAATGCTATCTCATTCATGCCGCTAATGTTGGAAATTATATAATGCTTTCTTTATTGACTTTAATCTGTTAGCTAATTTTAAAAAATGAGTATTGTTTCATTCAATAAGATTGAAACTCCTTAAGGTGAGAGGCTTTATAATTTATTCTGCAATTATCCTTCCAATACCAAGCATAGTATTTTATATGACCTCTGTATTTCTGCTTTATAAAAAAACTATATCGTATGAGCTATTTTCCAATCTGATCACTACATTTTTCCCTCTCTTTTCCTCTATTTCTCCTCCAAAAGATTAAAAAAAAAGGAAGAAAAATTAAGCTTCTTCCATGTCAGTGTTATCAGTGAGATTCACATAATCTACTACAGACCATAAATTCCTGCAGGGTAGATTATATTATTCATATCGATATACTCTACATCTAATCTAGAAACTGGAAATTGCACACAATAATGTTAGCTGAATTGAATCCTATGAGCTATAATTTTTTAAAAAGTCCTTGATTTCTTGGCAACAAAATGTAATGAGTTCTAAAAATTAATCTGAAATGCAGAATGCTAAGAAGTAATAACTCAAGATGAAACATGTACTCCTTCTATCAATATACAGTTTTTCATATCTAAGAGGCTTCCATTGAAGAGATTAAATAATTAAAACCCTACAAAGATTCTGTTTTCTGAAAGATCATATTCTGCAGATTAATGTCAGAACTAAAAGTAGAACCAGATTCTGCATCCCATTTGCTAGTTTGGTCACCTAATTACTTTAAGGTAATTACTTTAAACCAGCTGGTGTTCAAACTGAGAAACTACATTTGAAAAATAATACAGTTTAACAGTTTAAAAGAGAAAAGAGGAACATACTAGAAAGATTACGGGCTTCTAATTCTGGTTCTTATAATTACAAGTTGACTAGAAAATTTACTTAATCTCTTTGAATCTGTTTCTTCGTTTGTTAAACAGGGGAAAATAAAGCTTACTAGGAGAAGTAAATAAAATGCCTGTTAACATACTAGTCATCTTCCATTAAAATATGCAGTTGGTCTCTGAGAATAAGGTAAGGTAAGGTCTTTTAAAAATGTAATGAGAAATTTGGCGGGGTGTGGTGGCTCATGCCTGCAATCCCAGCACCTTAAGAGGCGCAGGCGGGCGGATCACGAGGTCTAGAGATGGAGACCATCCTGGCCAACACGGTGAAACCCCGTCTCTACTAAAAATACAAAAATTAGCTAGGTGTGGTGGCACATGCCTGTAGTCCCAGGTACTTGGGAGGCTGAGGCAGGAGAATCACTTGAACCTGGGAGGTGGAGGTTGCAGTGAGCCCAGATCGCGCCACTGCACTCCAGCCTGGCGACAGAGCAAGACTCCATCTCAAAAAAAAAAAAAAAAAGTAATGAGAAATTTAATAAAAAGGCACATTAAACATATTGGTAATGTTATATAACTTCTGACATTTTTTACTATTCTAATATTGATATGAGGCATTCACATATTAGAAATAGACTAATAGGCCGGCAGCAGTGGCTCAAGCCTGTAATCCCAGCACTTTGGGAGGCCGAGACGGGTGGATCACGAGGTCAGGAGATCCAGACCATCCTGGCTAACACGGTGAAACCCTGTCTCTACTAAAAAATACAAAAAACTAGCCGGGCGAGGTGGCGGGAGCCTGTAGTCCCAGCTACTCGGGAGGCTGAGGCAGGAGAATGACGGGAACCCGGGAGGCGGAACTTGCAGTGAGCCAAGATCGCGCCACTGCACTCCAGCCTGGGCCATATAGCGAGACTCCGTCTCAAAAAAAAAAAAAAAAAAAAAGAAATAGACTAATAAAAATGTTAAAGGCTGATGAACATTTTATAGATATTTTTACAAAATACATTTTTTTCAACTGCTAGGAAATCCTTTTCCATCTTACTATCTATGACATAATATTATGTACATACAGAACATAATATATGTAAATACATAACATAGTTATCTATCCAATAATATGTACCATGTATTGCGTACATGATAGATATAACAGTTGTTACTAACTCTAATCCTAATAAACAGTCAAGCAAGTTATGAACTGCCATTCCCATTTTATACTTGAGAAAATGGAGATTTAGAAATATTTAATAACTTACTTAGAATTACACACTCCCCTTGAGAAAGCTTATCTACTTTCTGTACTTACTTTAGCATACCCCCATGATAACAGGGTCCAAAAAATTCAAATGTATAAACTGAGAGATTAATGACAGATTTCATTTAGACTGTATAGTATGTGTCTCTCTCCCTCACACACACACACACACAGACACACTCAAATCACAAAATAAAACACTGTACACAACAAAATGCATACTGAACTGACAATGAAGCATCATCATGCCAATCAAACCAAACCCCCTGCTGAGAACACTTAAGTTTATCTCTCTGTTTGGATACAAATGGTTATGGGAAGATAGCTGCCAATGGTCAATCACATGATGTCTTAATTCTTATTATTGTAGGATATATAACCACAGGCTTTCATTATAGTACCTCTAACGTGATGCTTCCCAAATCTCTAGTCTCAGCTCTGACTCAGCCTGAGTTTCATATCCAAATATCTGACTGCTTTTTTGATGTGTGCCTCATCTCAGTTAATTTACCAATATCCATCCAGAAAACTGGCATCATAACTGATCCGCCTTTCTTCCTGCCGATTCATTAACAAAGTCGGTCTGTTTTCCCTTCTATATTTCTTTGAATTCAACCCCTATGGTACTGCATCAGCTAGTTCAGGCCCTCAGAATTTCTGAAAAGACAACTGAAATAGGATCCTTATATGTAGATCACTCACCCTCAAATCCACACTGCCAGCAGTTATCTAAAATGCACACCTATGTCAGTCTTTTTCTTAAAATACTCTGAACAATTTCCAATAGATGAAGTCTAATTTTCTTAGCAGGGCAAACAGAACTCTTAAGAGCTATCTATCTATCCTACTTGTACAGAATCAAGCAACAAGTATCATTCATAAACCATACAGGTCCTTTATTTACCAATTCTCTGCATACGTATATCCTGCATTCATCTTTAACTGAAGAGCTGATACTTAACGTTTCCCAACTCAGCTGTTCTTGGAATCTTTCCTCCAACTCCCTTCCTCTACTCTTTTCCTTTACTACATCAACTCTATCTTCCTCCTCCTCCACCATGACTGTAAGGTTTTCCCTGGAAACAGCCCATATGCTTTTATTTAATCAGTCTTCCCATTTAGCACAGTCTACCACATACGTAGTAGGTACTAAATGAATGTTTTGTCATCAAATGTTTAAACTGTATTGATAGTAAGTGGTAAGCTAGGATATGAACCCAAGTCTCTATGACTTAAAGGTTCTTTCCACTATAGCATTCTGACTCCTACTTTGTTCTTTGACAGTAAAACCCAAATCAACATAAATTAAATGCATAGTATCACAAATATCTTCCAGATTTTTCCTTTGTACTCTAAGATTAAATTTGGATTTTACATTTTATGCGCTGATGAATTAGAGATACTTCAAACAATATATAACCATATACAATTCTGTATTATGCCACTGAAAAATTTTTAGTAAGCGGTAACTTAGGAAAAAATTAAGCTACAAATAAGAAGAAAATCATAGTCACTTAAGTTATAAAAATAAACATTTAGTACCATCAAAGATGTTACCAGAAAAATAAGAAAACTAAGCTTCCAATAAACTAAAAGGGCTGATGTTAATATTATTTACAAAATTATATTTGGATGTTTTGTTACTTAAAAACAATGGAATCAAATATGCAACCATTAACCAAAGTAAATGTCGAAGCTTCTGAAAGTCATCTGGTAAATGTCCCAAATATATGATGTAAAACCTCAATGATTTAAATAAATACATTCAACGATAATAAAAACAACGTATAAATCAATGAGTTAATGAACTCAAAATGACATATGAATGTAATTGTAATTTAAAAATCTCCAAATCCCCAAAAGGATTAGAAATTGGATAACAGAGTTAAGGGTGTACACACACACACACACACACACACACACACACACACACAGTTGTTTATCTTACTTTTTGTATTTAAAAATGCAATCGTAAAACAAATTTTCTATAAATTAAGCTAAGTCAGAAGTCATTATTCAGGTACTAAAATAAGGCAGCAGAAATTAATCATTAAAAAGTAATTCTACATTTTAATATCTACACAGGGCACTCTCTGCCCCTTCCCCCAAACTTCCACCACAAAATTAAAAAAAAAAAAGAAAGAAAAGAAAAAAACACACAAGTATACCAAAATGCCTCTTTATGATTTGAAATACAATGGTTCTATCTTGACAGTTCTTCAATAGAATTTTGGCTCATTACTATTAGTGACCATTTCCTTTTATAATACTGCTTTTAAGGAACAAACATTACTTTCGGTCTTTATTGCAATCAAGTTTTCTATTTGTAATTAAACAAAACTACTTCCTGGGCTAAAATCTGTGCAGAATTAAAGTTGTATGCTTATAATAGTAACAGCTAACATTTAAATTGTGCTTTACTATTTTCCCACATGACGTATTTTACATTATTTCATTCTCCTAATATTTAAAATATTTCTAAGTGCTATTATTTACAGACTGGAAACAGGTACCTGGCCTCACAAATGCTAACTAGCAAAGTTGAGATTAACCCCAGGTAGCCTGATTTTCTTCAAACGAAAATCCTCTTCGGCCAGTTTTGCATCTTAGTTCTTCATTTTCTTATTAGAGTCTGCAGACTCTATTTTTTCCTCATCACTTAATCTACTAACCATGTGGGAGTACAAGTGAAAACATTCTGCTTTAGCTGACATTCTGTTTCCGATTCATGTCCTCTTAATACAATTAAAAAAACAAAACTAAACTAAAATACTGATCATCTATTTTCTAACTTTACAAGAATATCTTCCTTAGAAATACTGGACTCTCCTCATGCCAAATATAAATAGCCAATGAAACGGCACTTCATTACAACCCAAAACGCTGGTCAAAAGGATTGACTTTACACGAGGATTTCTCCATTCTTACTTCTCTCTCTTCACATAAAGCTATTACTTGAAATTTTAAATATTCAATCTCCTTGTTCTAAAGCCATTTTTCTTCAATCACACACCCTTTCTGTCTCACTATTAAAATGTAACTATTTTCACTGAAGGTCCAGCGCCACCAGGGCTGCACTTCCTAATCCGTGATGGCTGCTGCGTTTCTGCGTGTGTCTGAGAATCTTCCAGAAGGTTTGAGTCACATAAGAGCGTCGGCCATCTTGGTTTTCATCTCCCGTGGAGATCTACTCCGTCCGCCTATTAAACTTGAGACGCTGGAGTCCCGCGGAGCCGGGGAGGGGCTGTGTCTGGCTCTAAAGAGGTTTTACATTTCCCAGAGGAAGGCGCTCTATGGGCTTTAAGCGCCCTGGTGACGAGCGCTTCCCGTCTGAGTGGCGCACTCTGCGGGCTCCAACTCCTCTCAAACTACACAGCGTCCGGAAACGACGGCCGACTCCACATCCCAAAGACGGACAGGGGGGCAGGCGTGGGAAGGATTCGAAACCGGTACTTACCAACGCGAGGCGCTGCCTGAATTTTCCTCTGCGGGTTTCAGGAAGACCCTCCGTAGGTTATTTGACATTTTAGTGGGGAGAAAGGGGACACCTCAGCCAAGAAAGTGGGAAGCGTGGGGCCGAGTTTCTCAATGGGGCGAGAACCAAAGCGAGGGAATGTTGGGCTGCAGTTGCCCGCAGCAACTGTGAGGGGTTCGACCTTAACGGAGGGCGACAGCGGGCTCTCCAGAGGGTGTATCCCCAAGCTTCGGAGCGAGGTCGCGCAGCCACCCAGAAACCGGAAGGCTCTTGGCGGTGGACTGCGCCCTCAGCCCTACGCTCAGAGAGAATCGGCGTGCGTCTCCGCCCCCAGAGCCTACGACAACGCTCCAGACCCCGCCGGAGCAGGCGCAGGGGGCGTGGTCTTGGTGGCACCGCCCCCAACGGGGCCTGGTCAGTGCTGAAGACTGCGTCAGACCGGCTCTGCTGCCCCGCCCACTGAAGCCGATAGCTGGAGAAAAGCTCGGTCGGGCGTCTTCCGGGGTCGTCACGTCCGTTTGCCAAGGTGACTGGCTCGCTAAAGCCCAACCCTTATGATTCAATCCAATGGCAAGTGATATTTGCTATCTTTTCTTCCGGATCAAGGAACAAATCGCAAAAGAAAGCGCTCCCGACACCTACGCAAAATAAAATGTTTCCGGGGTCAATCTTAAATTTTCTGCTTCTGTGCTCGCCGCTAGTTTGTTTTTCTCTCCCGTCAGTGCATTAAAAGACATCGGCGGGCTTTTTTGGAATCATGCACTTGTGGCTTGAGAAAACTTCAAACGCCTGCCTGTGTCCAGCGATTTTTGTTGCTGCTTCTCTGAAGGTTTCCCATTTACTCCTCTTTCCTGAAGCTTTGCCTCTATACTTAGGTAACGCTTTCCTCCAGCCCACGTTCATCGAAACTATCACTTATTGTCATAGACCTCCGTTTCTGAAGGGAGATCTTGGAGTTGCATCAGAACATCCATTGTATTCATTCAGTCATTTATTCAGCTGTCCATTGCAGTTGATGGTCTTTATCTCACACTACTTCAAAATTTTTCCTCTCAGCACTATTAATTATTCCCTCATCTTGACGCCATTGGCAATATACTTTCCTGGTTTTGCTCCTACTTTTTTGTCTACAACTTCTCAGTCTCTTTTGAAGATCTCTCCCTTTTCAAGGGAGTTCCTTACCTCTTGATAACTGATTCTCTTAATGTTTTCAAACTGTCTTGTCTCAATTACTGGTTTTATTCATACTCCTGGCTTGAATTACCACATCCACCCATTATTTTACCAGTAAACACATATGTGTCCTTGGCACTGATTTAAGTGTTTTACAAAAGTAATTTACTCCTAACAACTAATAAAAGAATGATTATATGCACATGAAGAAACGGATGCTCAGAGAGGGTGAACAAGTTTTTAGAGGTCATAGAGCTTGTGAGTGATGGAGCCAGGCTCCAAATCCAGGTTGTCTGGCCAAACACACCATGTACTTTACTACTGCATTATGCTGCCATGTGACTCATAAATTTATGTTCCCAGTTCTGATTTCTCTGAGATCTATACCTGGATGTTCAAGTGAATTGTTAAGATATCCTTTTTGCTATTTTAAAAGCCCCTTCAAATTAAACATGTTCAAAACCACATTTCTGACTTGCTTCTCTTCCCCCCACTACACATTTTCTTTTATCAGTGCTATCTCTAGAAAGAAAGAAAACAAAAACTTCCTTCTATTAAAGTTGCCAAAATTCCAGTGTCATCCTTAACACCTTCCTCTTTTTATTCCAAAATATATAATTCACCAACTTTTGCAGATTTTATCTTCTACCTATCTTACAAGTCTGCTTTATATTTCTATTACTACTACTATAGAGCAAGCTTACTTGGTCTAGTGAAGCTTTAACTGATATCCTTACACCCACTTTTTTTTTTTTTTTTTTTTTTAGAGGGAGCCTCGCTGTCGCCCAGGCTGGAGTACAGTGGTGCAATCTCAGCTGACTGCAAGCTCCACCTCCCGGGTTCAAGTTATTCTCCTGCCTCAGCCTCCCAAGTAGCTGGGACTACAGGCGCCCGCCACCACACCCGGCTAATTTTTTGTATTTTTATTAGAGACAGGGTTTCACCATGTTAGCCAGGATGGTCTTGATCTCCTGACCTCGTGATCCACCCGCCTCAGCCTCCCAAAGTGCTGGGATTACAGGCATGAGCCTCATATCCACTCTTGTATTCCTCTAAATGCTGCAGCCAGAGATACCATATGGAAACACAAATCTGATGGTGTCATCTCACTGCATTAAAAAAAAAAAAAAATCAGTTTCCCCATTGCTTTTATGATAAGGATCAAAATCTTTGATTCTTTTCCTTTTTTTTTTTTTTCTTTTTTCTTTTTAGACAGGGTCTCAGTCTGTCACGCCAGGCTGGAGTGCAGTGGTATGATTTCAGCTCACTGCAACCTCCGCCTCCTGGATTCAAGCGATTCTCGTGCCTCAGTCTCCTGAGTAGCTGGGATTACAGGTGCGCACTACCATGCCTGGCTCATTTTTTGTATTTTTAGTAGAGACAGGGTTTCACCATGTTGGCTAGGTTGGTGTCTAACTCTTGACCTCAAATAATCTGCCTGCCTTGGCATCCAAAAGTGCTGGGATTACAGGCACTTTTGAGCCACTGTGCCCAGCCAAAATCCTTGATTCTAATCAAGATGTTGAACTAGTACAGACTGCTGACACCCAGATAAATTTAAAAAAAAAAGGAAGTTTAGATTTTTAGGAATTAACAGCAACAACCACCACACACACACACACACACACAAAAGCAGCTGTGAAAATTCCAATCTGTAGGAAATTTTCAGAACTGGTATGTGAGTGTATAGATTGTTACAGGCTAAAGCCAAGGGCCAGCACAGGCAGCAGAGGGTGGAGGAAATTATTTGAATTTTTCATTGCAACAGGTATGATCATTAATTGCCCTTTGAAAATAAACCTGTAGCAATAGCCAAACTCCTGGTATAAACAGGATAAAGTCAAGGCAGGAGAAACCCGTGCTAAGGTAAGGCACTGATGAAAATAGATGCAGTATTACCAGCCAGTGTTGGGAAGTCACTACTCCATCCTTTCCACAAAACTGCCCTGGATAGTACATTATAAATAGGTAACTTGACTTTTATCAGTGAGGTCTTGCACTACAATTTAAATATAACTCTGACCATGGAAATTGCCTTCTGGAGTGGAAGGTAACTGGTATGATCAGCAGTGCTTCTTTGAATTCCTTGGGACATACACGTTTTCTTCTACATTCATTGGGAAATGCAGACTGAGGCTTAAATATCTTTCTTTCTTTCTTTTCTTTCTTTCTTTTTTTTTTTTTTTTTGTGGTGGTTGTTGTTGTTGAGACAGAGTCTCGCTCTGTCACCCAGGCTGGAGTGCAGTGGCGTGATCTCAGTTCACTGCAACCTTCGCCTCTCAGTTTCAAGCGATTCTCCTGCTTCAGCCTCCCGATTAGCTGGGACTACTCGTGCGCATCACCTCAAAATTCAGTTAATAAATACTCGTTTAAAGACATATTTAGAAATGAAATGACCTGTTACTAAATTAGCATTACAAAAACAGATCAAAAATGTTAAACGTACAACCAAGTTACATGGAAAATTAAAGTAATAGAAAACTACAGTAGACCCTGCTTATCCAGTTTTGTTTTTTGTGGTTTCACTTACCCATGGTCAACCATGGTTCAAAAATATTACATGAAAATTCCAGAAATTCACAAGTATTAACTTGTGTGCCATTCAGGGTAGCATGATGAAATCTTGAGCTGTCCTTTTTTGCCCACCAGGGTGTGAGTCATCCCTTTCTCTAGCATATCCCCACTGGTTAGTTACTTAGGTGCTATGTTGGTTTTCAGATCCACTGTCATGGTATCACAATGTTTATGTTCAAGTAACCCTTATTTACTTAAAAATGGCCCAAAGTACATGAGTAGTGATGCTAGCATGTTGTTCTATTTTTATTATTAGTTGTTATTAATCTCTTATTATGCCTAAATTATAAATTAAACGTTATTATAGGTATGTATGTATAAGAAAAAATATGTAGCACATATTCAGTCTGGTACTATTCATGGTTTTAAGCATTCACTGGGAGTCTTGAAACATATCCCCCACAGATATACTTCTGTATATCAGTGAAAATCGGAAAAAAATGAACATATTTGGGGGATGAGAGTGAAACCAAATATGAACCAAAATAAGCACACTAGATGAGATAAATAGTTGAATGCATGCAGCTGAATAAAGAATTAGGAGACTGACAGAAGAGAGTAAAGAAAATGTTGGAAGGCAGTAGGAAAGGATAAAAAGAGAGCAAATATAAAAATAAAAGTTACAATTTGTGTAATATAAAAGTAGAAGTTTCAATATCTGGAAAATAGGATTGCAGAAGGACAGAAATTAAAACAAATATTTTTTAAATCTGAAAGCTCTTTTCCCCAGAATTAAAGAAAACAGAAAGATGTCAGTTAAAGCATGTCCTAAGGCACCAAGTAAGAGAAATAAGAAAAAAAAACCATGCCTTAAGAAATTAAAACTAGAATATCAAAAAGAAAAAAAATAAAGCTTTCAGGGAGGAAAAATGTATTATTTTCTGCATAGCAAATAACCATATATTTCTGCATGAAAAATAACCATAAATTCAGCAGCTAGAAATAACAAATGTCACTTAGGAATCTAGGCACAGCTTAGTCAGGTCCTCTGCTATAGAGTCATTTACAAGGCTACAATCAAGGTGTTGGTCAGGGCTACTGTCTCATCTGAAGGCTCAACTAGAGAAGGAGCCAATTTCAAGTTCTTTTATTGTTGGAGGGATTCAGTTCTTTGCAGCAGTTGGACTGAGGGCCTATGTTTCTTGCTGGTTGTTGGCCAAAGGCTGCTGCCCTCAGTTCCTTGTCACATGGGCTGCCAAAGATAAACCCAACAGGACATTAGTTAAAACATTGAAAACAGATTTTATTCAGTAATTACTGATAGTAAGAGAAACAGCTGAGTTCCACTTTTATTTGTGCACAGGTGATCGGGTGTTTTAAAGGGAAAATGAGGGACCCATGAGCAGAGGGTCAAGAAAAGTCAGAGAAGTAAAAAATTACAAAAGATTGGTCAACATAAATGCATCTAGGCCAGCTGTGTCTGCTATCTGGCAGTTACTGAAGTTACGACTCTCTTTTCTTAGAAACTGAGAGACAGGGGTCTTATCCTTCCTGATGATTACATTTCAAAGAAATGTCCTTCAGTTTCTTCAGAAAGACACTTCTGAGTTGTAGGAGTTACATATACATTTCAAAGGAAAATGAAAAGGATGGATAATTATAAGCCCTTTTTAGTAAATGTTCTAAGAAAGAACTTATACATGCAACAAACAAGCATATTTCAATAAAATTCAATACTCCTTTATGTCAAAAACTCTCAGCAAATGAGGTATTGAAGGAACATACCACAAAATAATAAGAGCTACATACGACAAAGCCAGAGACAACATCATACTATTTGGGCAAAAGCTGGAAGCATTCCCTGTGAAAACCAGCATAAAACAAGGATACCCTCTCTCACCACTCCTGTTCAACATAGTATTGAAAGTCCTGGCCAGTGCAGTCATGCAAGAGAAAGAAAGAAAGGCCATCCAAACAGGAAGAGAGGAAGTCAAACTATCTCTGTCAGCCGATGGCACAATGCTATATTTAGAAAACTCCATAGCCTCAGCCCAAAAGCTCCTTCAGCTGATAAACAACTTCAGCAAAGTCTTAGGATACAAAATTAATGTACAGAAATCATTAGCATTTCTATACACCAACAACAGTGATGCGGAGAGCCAAATTAGGAATGCAATCCCATTCACAATTGCCACAAAAAGAAAAAAGTGTCTAGGAATATAGCAAACCAGAGAGGTGAACGATCTCTACAAGGGGAACTACAAAACACTGCTCAAAGAAATCAGAGATGACACAAACAAATGGAAAAACATTCCATACTCATGGATAGGAAGAATCAATATAGTTAAAATGGCCGTACTGCTCAAAGAAATGTATAGATTCAAGGATATTCCTATTAAACAACAATGATGTTCTTCAAGGAGCTAGAAAAAACTATTTAAAAATTCGTATGAAACCAAAAAAGAGCCTGAATAGCCAAGGCAAGCCTAAGCAAAAAGAACAAAGCTGGGGGTATCATACTAACAGACTTCAAAGTATACTACAGGTTACAGTCACCAAAACAGCATGGTGTTGGTATAAAAACAGACACATATATCAATGGCATAGAATAGAGAGTCCTGAAATAAGGCTGTACACCTACAGTTATCTGATCTTTGACAAAGCTGACACAAACAAGCCATGGGGAAAAAACTCCCTTATTAATAAATGGTGCTGGGATAATAGGCTAGCCATATGCAGAAGATTGAAGCTAGGTGCCTTCCTTACGCCATATACAAAAATCAACGCAAGATGGATTAAGGACTTTCATGTAAAACTCAAAACTTTAAAAATCCTGGAAGACAACCTAGGCAATACCATCCGAGACATAGGAATGGGCAAAGACACAAAAAGCAATCACAACAACAGCAAACATTGACAAATGGGATCTAACTAAACTGTAGAACTTCTGCACAGCAAAAGAACTATCAACAGTGTAACTAGACAATCTACAGAATGAGAGATAATATTTCCAAACTATGCAGTTGACAAAGGTCTAATATCCAGCATCTATAGGGAATTTAAACACATTTACAAGAGAAAAACAAGCCCATTAAAAAGTTGGCAGAGGACATGAACAGACACTCTTCAAAAGAAGACATACATGCGACAAACAAGCATATGAAAAAAAGCTCAACATTGCTAAGCAGTAGAGAAATGCAAATCAAACCCACTATGAGATACCATTTTGCACCAGTCAGAATGGCTATAAAAAGTCAAAAAATAACAGATGCTGGTGAAGATGTGGAGAAGAAGAAACACTTATACACTGTGGTGGGAGTGTAAATTAAATCAACCAGTGTGGAAAACAGTGTGGTGATTCCTCAGAGACCCAAAACCAGAGCTACTTCTTGACCCAGCAATCCCATTACTTGGTATGTGCCCAGAGGAATATAAATTATTCTACCATAAAGACACATGCACACAGATATTCATTGCAACACTATTCATAATAGCAAAGACATGGAATCAACCTAAATGCCCATCAATGGTAGACTGGACAAAGAAAATGTGGTACATATGCACCATAGAATACTATGCAGCCATAAAAAAGGGTGAGATCATGTACTTTGCAGCAACATAGATGGGGCTAGAGGCCATTATCCTTAGCAATCTAACACAGGAACAGAAAATCAAATACCAAATGTTCCCATTTTTAAGTAGGAGTTAAATGATGAGAACACACGGCCCCGTAGAGAACAAGAGACATGAGGCCTATTGTAGGGTTGGGGGAGTGAGAAGGAAGAACATCAGGAAAACTAACTAATGGAGACTGGGATTACTACCTGGGCGATGAAATAAACTGTACAACAAATTCCTGTGACACAAGTTTACCTATATAACAAACCTGCACATGTACCCTTTAACTTAAAACTTACATTAAAAAAAACAAAAACACTCCCACACATTTCAAAAGGACAATGAGCCACACTCATCCACATAAGGCATTGCAACTTTTCACGTTAATTCAGTTAAACCCCCCGCCTACTACTTAATAATTCACAAGCTGCAGCTCTTCAAATTGTCGTCTTGGCTACTCA
This sequence comes from Macaca fascicularis, assembly GCF_037993035.2. NCBI lineage: Eukaryota > Metazoa > Chordata > Mammalia > Primates > Cercopithecidae > Macaca > Macaca fascicularis. The sequence goes on along the minus strand of NC_088375.1, from coordinate 123,358,004 downwards.
GTCCTCTGTATCCTCTCCCTTTAATTTTCCCCTCTCTCCTCTTTGCTTATTTGTATTTGCCTCCATGTTCTTCCTTTTTATCTCTTATTTCTTTCACCTTTTCTATCTCTCTTTTGTTTCTTCCTTACACAGGCTGGGTGGTAGGTGTAGGAGCTGGGTGCAGTGCAAGAGCATGGGCATACACTTCCAAAAGCAAATTTGAGGTCTTTTACAATGTAAAGTGTCCTGTCCACGTATTATTTATGTATTTACTAATCATTTAACATGTTAAAAACTGTACTTTCATTTTTTTGGCAGTTGCTGTATTTTTGTTTAATGTATCAGTATTTTATATTGTTTCCCTAACTTCAGTTTCCCATGAACCCTGGGGTTTTTATTGTATGACTCTGCATAATGTGGTGATGTTAGGAATGGATATGTCATGTTATATCAGAACTACCTACAAAGATAATTTTAAAACCTTTGTAAAGCCACTTTGGGTGAGATGAGCAACAGGGGCTGGATTTACTCTCCTACTTGAAGCAATGTCTATAGCAAAAACAGCAGCAACAAAACAGACAAAAATGTGCGAAACAGTACCTTTTAAGATACTGGAATGAGGCAATGATAGACAGTGATTTTGAAATATGGGAAAAAATGAGGTAAGCATTACCATTGCCTCATTTTACCATCTTGAGAGATTTTCAGCCTACAGCTCAAGGAAGAGGAACTGAGGCAGAGCCTGTCAGACTAGCTGTGTTGAGGAAATGGAGCTGAGTCCTGGGAAACCAAGGAAGCCAAAGTTGATAGGACAGACTATCAAAGAGAAGAGATAACTGCATGGAAGGAGATATATGTGTGTGTGTGTGTGTGTGTGTGTGGTGGTGGTGGTGAGTTGGTGGTGTGAAGAGAGAGAGAGAGGGGGAAGGAGAGATTTATTATGGAAATTGTTTCATGTGATTATAGTGGTCAAGAAGTTCCACCATCTGCCATTTGGAAGTTGGATAACCAGGAAAGCCAGTGGTGTAATTCAGTCTGGATCTAAGGATTGAAGAGCCAGAGGAGCCAATGGTATAACTCTCAGTTTGACTCCAAGGCCTAAGAACCCGGGAGTGGGAAGGGGAGTGCAGGTGTAAGTCTCAAAGTCGTAGGGCCCAAAAACCAGGAGTGCTGATGTCTGATGGCAGAAGTAGATGAGCCTATCTCAAGAAAAGAAGGAATTCATCCTTCTTCCACATTTTTGTTCTATTCAGACCCTCAACTGATGGGATGATGCCTTGGTGAGGGTAGATCTTTTTATTTAGACTACTGGTTCAAATGCTAATCTACTCCAAAGACACCCTTACAGGCACACATAGTAATAACGTGTTGCCAGTTATCTGGGCATCCCTTAGCCAAGACAAACTGATACATAAAATTAACCAGTACAGTTCATGTGGAATATTCAGTAGAGTACTGACAAGCGTTTGTCTGTAATGAAACTCAATGCTAGGGAATGAACTATCAAAAAGGATAAGAAGGAATAGTACCTAACACACATGGCTGGAAACAGTGCCTTTTCCCACCACCGACTGGAAAAATTCATATTTCATGTGTGTGGAATAGAGTACTGCTACACTCCAGATGTACCTAACAAATCACAAAAACAAGATCTGAAAGTATCAAACTTTTTCCAAGTAAAATAACTGTATCTCAAAACAAAACTCAAGAGAATGTATAGCAATACAAAAATATCCAGCACCCAACAAGGTAATATTTACAATGTTAGAGCCTAATCAAAGATTACCAGGCATACAGAGGCAATACAACATCCACAATGAAAATAATCAGTCAAAACAGACCAAGATATTGGAATTAGCAAATAGGGATATTAATACAAATATTACAACTGTATACTCTATGTTCAAAAAGTTAAGTAAACATATAGAGGATATTTTTAAAATTCAAATAAAATTTCCAAAGAGGAAAGCTATCGTGATGAAATAGGAAAATACACTTTACCTCATTTCTATGATGATTTTGACCTCATTTACTTTATTGAATTCAGCCAACTCTTCTTTTATTTTACGGTTTTTTGTTTGTTGGTTGGTTTTTTGTTTTGTTTTTTAGACAGAATTTCACTCTCATCGCCCAGGCTGGAGTGCAGTGGCACGATCTCTGCTCACTGCAACCACTACCTCCTGGGTTCAAGGGATTCTCCTGCCTCAGCCTCCCAAGTAGCTGTAATGACAGGCCTGTGCCACCACACCCAGCTAATTTTTTTATTTTTAGTAGAGATGGAGTTTCACCATGTTGGCCAGGCTGGTCTCGAACTGCTGACCTCATGTGATCCACCTGCCTCGGCCTCCCAAAGTGCTGGGATTACAGGTGTGAGTCACTGCGCCCAGCCATATTTGTTTTTATGTCCACTTCTGCTATGAGCTTTGAATTTCTCAAGTATTTTTACTGTTTTATGAGGTCTTACATTTTTCTTTTGCCTCATGCTTGATTTGGGAAGAAGCTTTTATCACCAAAGTGTTTTGATTCTAATTTTATGATTGTGTTCACAGTACCTATATATGAATATTGACAGGCACTTTCAGTTCATTTTTAAATAAAATACTTTCCTGCACAGCAGTTAAAAAAAGAAAAATACACTTTATTGCGTTAATGGAAGATTATATCTTACAGAAGAAATAATAACTGAGCATTAAGCTTAGTCCCTGATGTGGTTCTCTTTGTATTTATCTTGTTTGGTGTTTATAGGGAATTTTGAACCTATATTTTGTAAACTTAAAAAAAATTGGCCAGGCGTGGTGGCTCACACCTGTAATCCCAGCACTTTGGGAGGCCAAGGCGGGTGGATCATGAGGTCAGGAGATTAAGACCATCCTGGCTAACACGGTGAAACTCCATCTCTACTAAAAATACAAAAAATTAGCTGGGCGTGGTGGTGGGTGCCTGTAGTCCCACCTACTCGGGAGGCTGAGGCAGGAGAATGGCGTGAACCCGGGAGGCAGAGCTTGCAGTGACCCGAGATGGCGCCACTGCACTCCAACCTGGGCGACAGAGCGAGACTCCGTCTCAAAAAAAGTAAGAAAATAAATTTATATGACTGCTCTAGGATATAATTCCATAGTTTAGTTAAATCTTTACTCTTCTTTGCTAAAAATGCCTCGAAGAGTTTTTACACTCATTTCTTAAGCAATTTCTTTCCAATTTTCAAAAATTATTCACCAGTATTTCTTCAAATACTATACCTTTTTCTTACTCTCTCGCTTCTATCTTGACTCCAATTACCCATATGTTAGCCCTTTTATCAATGCCCCATGTGTCTCTTATGTTTTATTCAATATTTTATATCTCCTTTTATATTCTTGATTCTTTTATATTTCCCAGTTCACTAATCATCTGAAAAATCGTATCTAATGAACTATTTACTAATCTATTAAACTTCTTATTTTAATTATAGTAGTTTTCCATTTTAGAACTTTCATTTGACTCTTTTTTTATATTTCATATCTCTGATCAAGTTTTACATTTTAAATCTATATTTATGTGTCAATTAATAATAATATAAAATATCTGTTAATGCCAAATCTTTTCTGAGTCTGTTTTTATTGTCTATTTTACTCTTTGTTTTTGTCTTTTTGCTTATGTTGTATAAGATGTCTCACAATTTGTACTGGGTGCTAAACATTCTCCATGAAAACTTTAAGGAATTAAGTCCTCTTCTAAGTACTAATGACCATATCAATCCTGCCGAGGGTTGAGTTGAGACTTTGTTATGACTACTCCATTTCAATTTATTATTACTTATAGAGAATGGTCCATATTTCTAGAGTGTGATCATTCTGGGATCTCAATTGAAAACCCAGTTTTTACCAAAACCCCTTTACCTTGGCAAATTTTGAACTCCAATCTCCGTCTCATCAGTACCACATAATTGCTGAAACTTCTGCACAGTTTGTTAGCCTCCTAGCTGCTGTTTTCTGCTGGATTTATTGGATTCCTGGCCCTTAATGTGAAGCTCAGAATTTGGCCAGTGATTTGAGGTAAATTTGTAGTTGGCTTCTTTCTCTATGATTTATTCCCCTTTGGGAATTTGCTTAAGTCCCAGCCACTTGGCATCTCTGAATTCTGATCTCTGCTTCCTCTTTACAATATGACTATGCTGTATACTTTGACTATGGTCCTCATGTTAAATTTTTTTCAAAAAACAGGTCAGGATAAATGTGAATCTTTTCTCTTATGCTTTCCTTCTCTCAAGGACCATGGTTCCTCAACTCCTGACATTATCGATTACTCCTCAATGCCTTAAACCATTGTCTTATATAGACTGTTCACATGCACACACACACACACACACACACACACACACACGTATATGCTTGTATGTGTATATGTAAAAAGGGTTACTAAAGTATAAGCTACTCCATCCTGGTCAGAACTAAAAGTTTTCTCAAGAAAATATATTGATTCTGTAATTTCAATATTTATAAATTTCCTTTCTAGGATATCTAGTTCATTTTTGATTCTGTTAATTGTCTAAAGTTTTTGGTACATGTTTGTTTTCCAACTTTAATTTTATTCACTAAATATATTTTTTATTTAGAAAACCCCATTGTCTCAGCCCAAAATCTCCTTAAGCTGATAAGCAATTTCAGCAAAGTCTCAGGATACAAAATTAATGTGCAAAAATCACAAGCATTCTTATACACCAGTAACAGACAAACAGAGAGCCAAATCAGGAATGAACTTCCATTCACAATTGCTTCAAAGAGAATAAAATACCTAGGAATCCAACTTACAAGGGATGTAAAGGACCTCTTCAAGGAGAACTACAAACCACTGCTCAGTGAAATCAAAGAGGACACAAACAAATGGAAGAACATACCATGCTCATGGATAGGAAGAATCAATATCGTGAAAATGGCCATACTGCCCAAGGTTATTTATAGATTCAATGCCATCCCCATCAAGCTACCAACGAGTTTCTTCACGGAATTGGAAAAAACTGCTTTAAAGTTCATATGGAACCAAAAAAGAGCCCGCATCTCCAAGACAATCCTAAGTCAAAAGAACAAAGCTGGAGGCATCACGCTACCTGACTTCAAACTATACTACAAAGCTACAGTAACCAAAACAGCATGGTACTGGTACCAAAACAGAGATATAGACAAATGGAACAGAACAGAGTCCTCAGAAATAATACCACACATCTACAGCCATCTGATCTTTGACAAACCTGAGAGAAACAAGAAATGGGGAAAGGATTCCCTATTTAATAAATGCTGCTGGGAAAATTGGCTAGCCGTAAGTAGAAAGCTGAAACTGGATCCTTTCCTTACTCCTTATACGAAAATTAATTCAAGATGGATTAGAGACTTAAATGTTAGACCTAATACCATAAAAATCCTAGAGGAAAACCTAGGTAGTACCATTCAGGACATAGGCATGGGCAAAGACTTCATGTCTAAAACACCAAAAGCAACGGCAGCAAAAGCCAAAATTGACAAATGGGATCTCATTAAACTAAAGAGCTTCTGCACAGCAAAAGAAACTACCATCAGAGTGAACAGGCAACCTACAGAATGGGAGAAAATTTTTGCAATCTACTCATCTGACAAAGGGCTAATATCCAGAACCTACAAAGAACTCAAACAAATTTACAAGAAAAAAACAAACAACCCCATCAAAAAGTGGGCAAAGGATATGAACAGACATTTCTCAAAAGAAGACATTCATACAGCCAACAGACACATGAAAAAATGCTCATCATCACTGGCCATCAGAGAAATGCAAATCAAAACCACAATGAGATACCATCTCACACCAGTTAGAATGGCGATCATTAAAAAGTCAGGAAACAACAGGTGCTGGAGAGGATGTGGAGAAATAGGAACACTTTTACACTGTTGGTGGGATTGTAAACTAGTTCAACCATTATGGAAAACAGTATGGCGATTCCTCAAGGATCTAGAACTAGATGTACCATATGACCCAGCCATCCCATTACTGGGTATATACCCAAAGGATTATAAATTATGCTGCTATAAAGACACATGCACACGTATGTTTATTGCGGCACTATTCACAATAGCAAAGACTTGGAATCAACCCAAATGTCCATCAGTGACAGATTGGATTAAGAAAATGTGGCACATATACACCATGGAATACTATGCAGCCATCAAAAAGGATGAGTTTGTGTCCTTTGTAGGGACATGGATGCAGCTGGAAACCATCATTCTTAGCAAACTATCACAAGAACAGAAAACCAAACACCGCATGTTCTCACTCATAGGTGGGAACTGAACAATGAGATCACTCGGACTCAGGAAGGGGAACATCACACACCGGGGCCTATCATGGGGAGGGGGGAGGGGGGAAGGGGGAGGGGGGAGGGGGGAGGGATTGCATTGGGAGTTATACCTGATGTAAATGACGAGTTGATGGGTGCAGCACAGCAACAAGGCACAAGTATACATATGTAACAAACCTGCACGTTATGCACATGTACCCTATAACTTAAAGTATAATAATAATAAATAAATTAAAAAAAAAAAAAAAAAAAAATATATTTTTTATAGTTTGACTCTGATTATTTCAGTATCTAATATCCTTGAGAAGCTTATTAGGCATCATTTCTGATTATAATTTCTGAATGCAAGATCAGGTTTTTTGGAAATTTATGTTAATTTTCTAGTCTTTTTATAAGTTTTTCATTATAGATTTATAAAAATTAAAAGTCTAGCCTTTCATTCCTCCATAGATAATTTGCATTTTCTTTTAAAAATAAGATTTTAAACATTAAAGTATTATTTACATACAATAAACTAGAGAAATCTTAGGTACACAGCTCAGCAAATTTTCACTTATGAACACATCCATGTAGAGTATTTTCTTTTCTTTTCTTTTTTTTTTTTTTTTGAGATGCAGTTTCACTCTGTTGCCCAGGCTGGATTGCAGTCACATGATCTAGGCTCACTACAACCTCTGCCTCCTGGGTTCAAGTGATTCTTCTGCTTCAGCCTCCCAAGTAGCTGGGATTACAGGCATGCGCCACCACACGCGGCTAATTTTTCTAGTTTTAGTAGAGATGGGGTTTCGCCATGTTGGTCAGGCTGGTCTTGAAGTCCTGACCTCAAGCGATCCGCCCACCTTGGCATCCCAAAGCGCTGGGATTACAGGTGTGAGCCAATGTGCCTGGCCCATGTAGAACAGTTTTTGGACTGCAAAAGGCTCCATGTTGTATGTTGCCACTCAACACTCCATCAGTAAGGAAAAGCACTATTCACACTACTATCACATGGGTTAACTTTGCCTCTTCTTATAAGGACACCATTAAGATAGGATTAGGGCCTATAAAAGTAATTGGCTTTTATATAGAAAAAATTTATAGCATATCATGGATTCTTTTGCTCAACATTACATCTGTGATATTTGTCTGTGTTGTTACATTTAGCAGCAGTTTGTTTTTTCTTTGGTATGTAATAATCCATTATATAAGGCCATAAGTTATTTATTCTTCCTAATAATGATGGACATTTGTGTTCTTTCTAGCTTTTGGCTATTTGCATTTTCTTTTGCCAGTCTTTGTAGGAAGATGCCCATATCAGAGTACTTTAAATGATACACTTGATTTTTTTAGGACCACATAGGTAACTTTAAGTTTCCCTTCACTGGTGACAAAGGTAAAACAAGCATTATCTCTTGCCAAATCCTTCACACAGATCCCTGAGTTGTTTACACTTACACTGAGGGTTTGCCACTTTGGGATCCAAGCATTGTAGAGGGAAGGAGCCTCCTTTTAGATTCCTACCTTGGATAGGATCTATATTTTATCTGCTTTTCCCTATTCCCTGAATTACTTCTATGGGCTGAATTGGATTCCACCAAAATTCATATGCTGAAGCCCTAACTGATCTTTGTGGAAGATCAGTTGGCTGTAAATATGTGGCATTATTTCTGAGTTCTCTATTCTGTTCTAATCTGACACATTGATCTATGTGTCTATTTTTATACCAGTACCATGCCGTTTGGGTTATTATAGCCTTGGAATATAATTTGAAGTCAAGTAATGTGATACCTCCAGCTTTGTTCCTTTTTGGTTAGAATTGGTTTGGATAATCAGGCTGTTTTTTGGTTCCAAATGAATTTTAGGATTGTTTTTTCAAATTCTTTGAAAAATGACATTGATATTTTGATAGTGCATTGAATCTACAGATTTCTTTGGGCAGTATGGTCATTTTAATTATATTAATTCTTCTGATCCGTGAGCATGTTTTTCTATTTATTTGTGTTATCAACAATTTATTTCATTAGTGTTTTGTAGTTTTTCTTATGGCAATCTTTCACTTCCTTGGTTAAATTTGTTCCTAGATATTTCATTTTATTTTTTTGTAGCTATTGTAAATGAGATTGATTTCCTGATTTTATTCTCAGCTAGTTATTGGTGCATGGAAACACCACTGATTTTGTATGCTCATTTTATATCCTGCAACTTTACCCAATTCATTTATCAAATCTGAGAGTTTTTTGGTGGAGCACATGTTTTTGGAAAAATTGCACTGATAGACTTGCTTGATGCCGTGTTGGCACAAACCTGCAATTTGTAAATTTAAAAAAAATGCGGATATCTGCAAAGTGCAATAAAATGAAGCACACTAACATGAGGTATGCCTGTAAATGACTTTCTGGGAAAGGCAAAACTCTGGAGACAGTGTAAAGATCAGTGGTTGCTGGGGCTAGGGAGAAGAAAGGGGAATTTAAGTATAGCACCAATTTCTAAGGCAGTGAAATAATTATTCTGTGAATCTATAATGCTGGATACATGTCATCATACATTTGTCAAAATCTATAGAATGTACAACACCATGAGTGAATCCTAATGTAAGCTATGGACTTTAGTTAATAATAATGTATTATTGGCTCATCAATTGTAAAAAATATACCACAATAATGCAAAATGTTAATAACAGGGAATTAAAAGTGAGTGATAAAGGGTATATGGGAACTTTGTACGTTCAGCTCAATTTTTTTCCATTTATCTAAAGCTGCTGAGAAAGAAAGCCTATTGATCAAAAACATTAATGGAATACCTCTCAAGCTGTATTTAGAGGAAAACTTATGGCTGTAAATTTCTATATTAGAAAAAGGAAAAAAGTATCAAATCAATGACATCAGTTTTCTTGTGTTAATCAGGATTCTCCAGAGAAATAGAATCAATAGAAGAATATATATGTATATGACAAGGTCTCACTCTGTTGCCCAGGCTGGAGTGCAGTGATATGATTATACCTCACTATAACCTTACAACCTCCAACTTCTGGGCTCAAGCAACCCTCCTGCCTAAGCCTTATGAGTAGCTAGGACTACAGATGTGTGTCACCACGCCTGAATAATTTTTTGTTTGTTTGTTTTTTATATAGATAGGGTCTCTCTATGTTGCCCAGGCTAGTCTCAAACTCCTGGCCTTAAGTGATATTCCTTCCTTGGCCTTCCAAAGTGCTAGGATAACAGGAATGAGTCACCATACCAGATCTGTATATATTTATTTATTCACAATGTCGTGCAAAACATTCTTTTTTTTTTTTTTTTTTTTTTTTTTTTGAGATAGAGTCTCGCACTGGCACCTGGGCTGGAGTGCAATGGTGCAATGTTGGCTGACTGCAACTTCTGCCTCCCAGGTTCAAGCGATTCTGCTGCCTTGGCCTCCTGAGTAGTTGGGATTACAGGTGCCTGCCACCACGCCTGGCTAATCTTTTGTATTTTTAGTAGAGATGGGATATTTCCATGTTGGCCAGGCTGATCTCAAACTCCTGACCTCAAGTGATCCACCTGCCTTGGCCTCCCAAAGTGCTGGGATTACAGGTGTGAGCCACCGCACCGGTCCTGCAAAGCATTTTTATCATCTCAAGGATATGTTATGTCTATTAGCAGTCAGCTTCCATTTCCCCCTCTCCTAAGCTCCTGAAAACCACGAATCTGCTTTTGCTCTCTACAGATTTACCTAATCTGGGTATTTCATATAAATGAAATCTTAGTATGTTACCATCTGTGTTTGGCTCCTGTTACTTAGCATAATATTTTCTAGGCACATATCTGTTGTAGCATGTATCAATACTTCATTTTTATGGTTGAATAATATTCTATTGAATGGATATACCACACGCTCTTCATGCATTCACCTTTTGATGGCCATTTGCATTATTTCCACCTATTGGCCATTGTGAATAGTGCTGCTATAAACATTGACGTACAGTTTTTTGTTTGAACACCTATTTTTAATTCTCTGAAATTACTGGGTCATATGGTAATTTTTTGTTTAACTTTCTGAGAAACTGCTAACTTATTTTAGCAGTGGCTGCATCATTTTACATTCTCAGCAAACAATGTATGGGTGTTCAAGTTCCTCCACATGTTTGTCAACACTTGACATTTTTCTATTTTTAAAAATTGTAGTCATTCTAGTGGGTGAAGAGGTTTTGACTGGCATTTTCCCAGTGACTAATAATATTGAGCATCTTTTATGAGCTTATTGATCATTCGTATATCTTCTCTGGAGAAATGTCCATTCAAGTCATTTGCCCATTTTTGAATTGATTTCTTAAAAAATGTTAAGTTGTAGGAGTTCTTTATATATTCTGGATATGAATCCCTTATCAGTCATATAATTTGCAAATATTTCTCCCATCCATTAGGTTGCCTTTTTGTTTTCTGTTCTGTTTTCTTTCAGGTGATGGTTGGTCAGGTATGGCCGCAAGATGGGGGAAAAGAAGAGGTTCAGGAAAACAAAGTTTATTACATCATGGACCCGAAAGAGTAACTGCCTGTCAAGAGGGGTTCACATAGGAAGAGCACCAAGGGAGTGGGCTCAACCATGCAGAAGGGAGTCAAAAAAGAGAGAAGACCCACGCATAAGTGCCTTTATTAAGGGCCACGGTGGAGTAAATAAGCAAAAGGCACAAAAGGATTTCATTGGTGCATTAGAAAGTTGGTAGATCACAGTCAGGGAGGACAAGAAAGGAAACTTGTGACAGAAGCCAACCTTATCACACAGGTACACCTGGTTACTTGGGCATGGTGTTCATAGCCTCTTTGTGGGGATGTTGAGGCAGCAAGAAAATATAAAGTTTTTAAATTTACAATACTTTCGACCCTGTGGTGCCTCAACATCTTTAACAATACTAATTGGGAGGAAGACTGCTTGCCACCTGGATTGTGGAGATGTGAAAGGTGACTAGCTAGCCACTGAAGGCAAACTTTGATACAGATGACAACTAGGAGACGTTCTATTAGCCATATGGCAAGTGGTTGGAACTCAGTTCACAACCAGGCACATCGCCTTGTGCGAGAAAGCCAAGAGAACAGGTCAGATCCCTGTGTATTTAAGGAAATACATTGGTAGATTTTGGTTATATTATAAAAGTTCTTTACTTCTTAGCCTATTCCTCATAGCTTGGCCTGTACCTGTCCAGAGTTATTAATGTATATATGGCAGGAGGTGCCTTGCATGGCACAAACCCCTCTCTCCCCTGGCTAGTGAGTAGTCAAGAGCAGTGTGCTATCCATTATCACTCGGGCTAGAGACAAATGGGTTTGTTGTGTAAAGGATAACGGTTCATGTAGCCTTTGAATATGATCTGAAAGGGCCTATGATCTGAAAGGTTCTGGTTGCCAGCTAAGATTTTATTTTGTATGCAAAGGCTGCTGTTCTGGTGCCAACACTGGCAGCTCCTGTGGCTATGGTAAGCCCTATTAAGATGGGAATAAATATTATCTGTTTTGCCTGATGTTTTGGGGTTGATGGAAATGAGCAGTTACCTGGTTGATAAAGAACTAGGAGAATCCTCAGTATAACCACTGTACATGGGGGTATGGTTTTATTCGGAAAAATTTGGGGGTTAAGCAAGGAAACTATATAAGGTGCTATGACTATGAGTTTGGGCCACAGTAGAGCCTGAAAGTGCTGTTATTTAGAGCATAATGTACCCATAAAGATATTATAAGGAGGTTGAAGGTCCCAATGTGAAGAACTGGCCAAGTTTAATGGGCTCCTGGGCACAAGTGGTAAGCCTATGGGGGTAACTTGATTATAATGTGCAGCTGTCCCTGGTGAGTATAGCTAGAAATGAAGGTAGCTGGTATATTTAAGCAGATGTGAAATTTAAGAATTTTATTGTAAGCTATGATAGAACTTGGCCTAATGTGGTGTCAGCAGGAAAGTCATTAAGGTGGGCCCATGCCCAATGGGACTTGGTGGTAGGCTCAACAGTTGTGAAGGGCTATGGCCATGGCTGAAACTTTGGCAGCTTGTACATATGTGTTGGAGATCTTGGTCTGTACCAGGTTAGTGTAGTGGTTGTTGTGACATAAGTGTGAAGAAGTCAGGAAGTAGAGGTATTTATGGGTCTGGTATCTGTGGGTGTAGTTTCCTGGGCACCAGCCTCAAGAGTGCTGGGGTACATGGCTGTTTCTGCCATGGTTGGCATTGCAGGCAAACAGAAATCGCAGAAAATCATTAGAAGTGCACATAGGAATAGAAAATCTGGAGGGTACATGGCTAGGCATGGCACAGAAGACGTATTAGGAGAAACTCTACCCTGGGTGGCATTCAAGATGAAATGCTTTGCATCCCACAGAGGCTTAATGCACTCTAGGGCTGCTTTGCAATAGTAGGACTTTGAACTCATAGTTTCACAGGCAGGTGTCAGCAGGGCAGGATCCAGGGTCAAACAAGTAACAATCTCAACGAAATAGTCTTCCCAGCGTTCATATTCACATTGGGCAATATAAGGTTGCAGTATATTTGGATCAGCCATGGATAGCAGGGGAATCAAGACTGAGCACTGAGTGTGGGAGTTGTTTAAAGGGGATGTCTAAAACAGTCCAAGTCTGGAGCAGAAGCAGTTGTCTGAGGTGAAATCAATTCCACTGGCAAGCACTTGGGTTGGGATGACATTGTCTGAGATTATGTCATATCTATCAATGACCTCTTGGATTGGGTTGATGTCAGGAGCAATCCAGGAAAAGGGTGTCCCTACCATGTAGCAATCCATAGGGGATAAAAGGGAGCGTCTAAGGACTAAGAATTATGGTAACATGTGAAGGTCTTGCCCAAAATAGATTCACAGGTGACTCTGCAGCTGCTGGAGACACAGATTTCTTCTTCTTCTTCTTCTTCTTCTTCTTCTTCTTATTATTATTATTATTATTATGCTTTAAGTTCTAGGGTACAAGTGCACAATGTGCACGTTTGTTACATATGTATAAATGTGCCATGTTGGTGTGCTGCACCTGTTAACTCGTCATTTACATTAGGTATATCTCCTAATGCTATCCCTCCCCCTCCCTCCTCCCCATGACAGGCCCCAGTGTGTGATGTTCCCCTTCCTGTGTCCAAGTGTTCTCATTGTTCAATTCTCACCTATGAGTGAGAACATATGGTGTTTGGTTTTCTGTTCTTGCTGAAATAGCAAGTTTGTTGAGAATGATAGTTTGCTGAGAATGATGGTTTCCAGCTGCATCCATGTCCCTACAAAGGACATGAACTCATCCTTTTTTATGGCTGCATAGTATTTCATGGTGTATATGTGCCACATTCTCTTAATCCAGTTTATCACTGATGCACATTTGGGTTGGTTCCAAGTCTTTGCTGTTGTGAATAGTGCCACAATAAACATATGTGTGCATGGGAGACACAGATTTCTTTCAAGTCTGCTGGGTCATCAGTGACACAACAGGCAAATGCTCAAGCCACTCTGATCTGGGACTGCCCTTCATAGTCTATCTATAAAGGATGTATTTTCTTGGAGCACTGATAGGCTGTGTTCAGAGAGACTCTATGCATGATTCTACATTCTGGGGCACAGCTTCCCGTAGAGATCTCAGGTACCATGGAGCAAAGAATTAACAGCCAGGGTTTAATCCACAGACATGAATTCAGTCAATCTACAGAGGCCATGCTCAAGAGAATGTCCACTAGCATATACTACTGCTCAAAATTGTTTAAACACCAATGTCATTTGAGCTATTCATAATGGAAGGCTGCCAGCTGGGGAGGGATTCAGTCATGAGCCAGGCTCAAAGATAGGCCGCTGTCATGGAGCTCAGGATAACCTCCAGGCAGGTCCAATTTCTCCAATTTGTGGTACACTACTGAAGGGGCTCTGTGGGGCTGTTGCGCATTCTAGGGGTCAGGTTGAAACATTATGGGTTGACCCATATCCCCAGTGCCCAAGTTAAGCACAAGCAAGCTAACAAACACAGCCAAGGGAAGTAACAATATTTTATTAATTTGGCAGAGACTGTACCCTGGACATGGGGCAGTTGTAGTAACACCAGTGGGGAATCTTGGAGTCTTAAATACATCTGTAGCTCCTAGCTAAGTACAAACCTCCCAGTAGTGAGAGTTGGGAACTAGTATGGTGGTGGCTGTGGGTCACATTTGGAATCTGTCATTTCCAGAAGTGGCTCGCATTCTCCAGATATAACTTGCTGTCTCCACAAATAGCAACCCACACATTTCCACTACTCAACCCTGTATCTATAATTTCCGATTCCTGCCTCAGCGTGGAATGGGGATTAAGCAGGCACCCTTTATATCCTGAGTACAAAGGCAGGATCTCAGGCTCTGGCATCAGCTTGTCCAGGTACTCTTGTGCTCAAATTAAATGTCTACGGTGTTTCAATGGGCTTTCAGTCATTAAGGGGTCATATTTAGCAATCTGTTCCTTGATTAAGCATCCAAGTCAAAAAGGCTGGAGGAATAATTGAAAAGTCAAATTCATATGGAGAGAAATCATTGCCAGAGTAACAGGTACAATCCTCCTGGACAGCAAAATGAGCCAGATTGCCCTTGCAAGCAAACAGGAGCAGAGCGGAAGGCTATATAAAATTAGTGTAAGGGATATAGAATACTGTGGATAAAGAGTTGAGATAAATTATGGATTGTAGGAGAAAGGAGACCTACTTAAAGATCCATTTACCAAAGAGTAATTTTAGTAGCATGTCTTTCAACAGGCCATTGTTACATTAAGTGAGGCCTGAGGTTGTGGTTGGTATGGCAAATGAAAGTTCCATAAGATGCCCTGTTCTAGTGTCTGGTTCTGGGTAGCATGGTAGGGAAAATGAGTCCCTTGGTCAGAATTTATGATATCTGGAACAACAAAGGAAACTAAAATGGTCCTCGTTAGGCCAGAGGCAGTGAAAGGCCAGCATACCCCATAAAGGAGTCAATCATAGTAAGGGTACACTAGACAGCACCTGCAGTAGGGGGCAAGGGATCAATGTAATCAATACAACACCAGGAAAAGGGATAGAAATTCTGTGGAAAAGATCCCCATTGAGTTTCACACCAATATTTGGTCTTGAAGCATGTGTTTCAGTTGTCAGTCTCTGTCTTGGCCAGAGAGACTTGCAGGGGAATGCCTTGTCTATGGGTCCATTCAACAAACACATGCATTCCCCAATGCCCAGAGGGATTATGTGGCCAAGTTACCAGCAGGTATGGAAGTGAGGAGGGATCCAGGGAGGCAACAGAAGTGGCTAGAGAAAGTGTATTCATCCTAGAAATCAGCCTGCTGCGTTGTTGAAATGTGCCTCTGGAATGTCATGTTAAGTTTGTGCAAAAACGTGTAACAAAAATAGAAATAGGCCAAGTTGACAATACCTTACAAATTTAGGATCCCCAGAAGGGACAGCCTTGTATTAAGAAATCATCTCTCTGCCATTGGCCTTGCCAGATGTAAAGCTGTTAGCAATCAGTAAAGATCTAGAAGAAGATCTATGAAGAAGCTACCTAGTAAGGGCATTCTGTACAGCCAAGTGTACAGCTTCTAAGTTGGGCAGATCTGATGACTCTGAACCTGGTTAGAGAGGTACTCAAAGCTAAGTGATAGGCCATGGTTCTCCAGCAAGCTGCATTGCATACAATGGTGACAATATCATCAGTAAAGTACGTTGACTCCTTTTTCATGTCAGACGGTTGGTCCCAAGGGGCGCCTCATTTTCCAGAGGAGGAGGCAGTGGTAAAGCCAGTACCAGTGTCCCTAGGTCCATGGGCAAGAGGCTGAGCATGGGGCAAGCTGCAACCTCCTAGAACTTGTAAAAGACCTGTGTCCAGTTTAACCCACTCCTGGAAGTACCATTTCCATTTAAGCAAGGAAACTTCCACAGCTGTGCTGAGCTGTTGCCGAGAGGAATCTATCCATCCAAGACAAGGTTAGGATCTGGGTGTAGAGTTTTACCTGCTGGTGGCCAAAATGAGCCTTGGTCTGTAGCAGTCATCAGTAAACATTTGATATTTGGCATGTATCAGGCAGCAGCTGATGGCAGCCTCTGGATCCAAAATCCCATCAGGAGCCATTTTTGACCATGCTTATTCCATATGCTCCAGAAAGCATTGTCAGGGTTGGCCAATACCTCAAATCTAAAACTGGCTTCTGGGGGAACCAACTGCCTTATATAGCCTGCTGAGTTTCTTCTAATGCTCATTGCTGGGGCTTCCCCCAGTGGAAGGTGGTAGACTTGCAAGTGATTTTGCAGAAAGGCTGAAGTAAAACGGAAAGAGGTGGAATGTGTTGTTGCCAGAACTTGTAGAGACTTAACAGATGTTGAGCCTGGCAAAATGTCTGGGTTGGGCTGAGCTATAAAAGCTAATGTCTAACAGTGTTAGAAATTCATTGGCCATTGGAAGACCAGACTATGCCCAAGAATTTCACTGAGGTTGGCAGACCTAGGATTTTGTGTAGAGTCATTGCCTGCCCCTGTTCTTGGAGATGCTGCATGCAAATCCTCTTTGACTGCCTCCTCAGAGGGCCCTCATATCAGGACACCATCTATGTAGTGCTATTAGAAGCCTTATGGGGAACTCTGTCAGGGTCCTGAAGTACAAATTGTAAGCAACAGCTGAGCTATTTAGATAGCCTATGGGCTCAATCCTGCCAGAAAAATAGGGACACAGGAAGAGACATGTCCACCTGAGTCATTAGGGCAGGTTTTCTGGCCTCAACCATGGTTGTGGATGCTGAAATAGCTCTGAGACTTGGCTCCAGCCCCTCTCAGCAGTGGTCAGAGAAGAGTCCTGCCAGCAGCACAGGGACCCAAAAGAAGAAACATTTGCCAGGACATGCTTCTGACCCCAGGCCTATAGCAGATCCTGAAATGGTTCTGAGTCTCAGCCTCAGCCCCTCTCAGTAGTGGTCTGTGATCAGTGCTGCCAGCAGCACAGGGACACAGAGGACTGCATGCAGCCTGAGTCCTCTGGGCAGGCCTGCTGACATTAGTCCCAGCTACAGACCCTAAAATAGCCCTGAAACTCAGTTCCAGATCCTCTCAGATACAGATTAAGGCAATACTGCCTGCCTAGGGATCCACCCAGTGACCCAGCAGGAGAACTCGTAGGGACCCAGAGAAAGTCACACCCATCCTCACACTTAGTAACAGGTTCACTGTTTGTGGCTCCTGAAGTGGATCCTCATCTCAGCACCAGCCCTATGGACCAAGGCTCTGGAAGCAGCCCACACTATCCAGGGGCCAGACAGGATCTAAACTCACTTCAGCCCCTGTTAACAGGCCCACCAAACACAAGTCATTTGAAATCAGACAATTAGAGGAACAAAAAGAAAAAAAAGAATGAGAAAGAGTGAAGAAATATCAAAGGACCTACAGGACACCATCAAACATGCAGATATTTGAATTATGGAAGTCCCAGAAGGAGAAGAGGAAGTAAAGGGGAAGAAAGCATATTTAATGAAATACTGTATAAATACTTTTGAAATTTTGTGAGGTATATCGACATCCAAATTTATGAATCTCGAAAGACTCCAAGCAAGATCAACCTAAAGAATTCTCTGAAGCATATTATAATTAAATTTTCAAAAGTTAAAGACAATGAGAATTCTGAAAGCAGTAAGAGAAAAGATAATCATTATATAGAAGGGAAATCCATAAGGATAACAAAGATTTCCCACCAGAAACTTTGCAAGCCAGGAAGCAGTGGGATGATGTATTCAAAGTGCTGAAGGGAAAACAAAACTTGCCAACTAATAGTACTAAAACCAGAAAAGATGTCCTTTAGAAATAAAGGAGAGAAAAAGACATTCACAGACAAACAAAAGCAGAGAGAGTTCATTACACTAGGCTTGAAAAAATGCTGAAGGGAGTTATTTGAATTGAAATAAAGGATGCTAAGCAGCAACATAAAAACATATGTAAGTGAAAGACTCAAAAATACAGTCAAATATGCAGTCAAATTCATAATACTTTAATACTGTATTGGTTGTGTATAAATCACTTATATCTATATGCTGATGTTAAAAGACAAAACTCTTAAAAATAACTATAGCTGCAATAATTTTTAAGGGATATATAACATAAAATATATAAGTTGTAACATCAAAAACAGAAAATGTATGAGAGTAAAACTAGAATTTTTTAATGCAATCAAAGTTAGGTTGTTATCAACTTTGTGTTGGAAGAATGAGTATTGTAAAAATGTCCACATTACCCAAAGTGATCTACAAATTCAGTGCAATCTCTATCAAAATTCCAATAATATTTCTGACAGAAATGGAAAAAACATTCTAAAATTCGTATGGAGCAACATAAGACCATAAATAGCCGAAGCATTCCTGAGCAAAAATAACAAAGTTGGATGTATCACACTACCTTATCTCAAAATCTACTAGAAAGCTGTAGTAATCATAGCAGTATGGCACTGACATGAAAGCAGACAGACAGACAAATGGAACAGAATACAGACTAGAAATAAACGCAAGCTTATGTGGCCAACTATTTTCAACAAGAACACCAAGAAGACATCATGGAGAAAAGACAGTCTCTTCCATAAACAGTGTTGGAAAAACTGGTGTTGGGGATATCTACATGCAAAAGAATAAAATTGAATCCCTATCACACCATATGCAAAAATCAACTAAAAAATACACCAAAGATCTGAGTGTAAGACCTAAAACCACAAAACTCCTAGAATAAAACATGAAGGGAAAGTTTCTTGACATTGGTCTTATCAGTGATTTTTGGATAATATACCAAAAGCACAAGCAACAAAAGCAGAAATAAATAAGTGGGACTGCATCAAACTAAAAAGCTCCTGCACAGCAAAGGATACAATCAAGAAAGTGAAAAGCAACCTATGGACTGATAAATGTTTGTAAACCAGTTTATTCTTAAGGGATTAATATCTAAAGTATGTAAGAAACTGACATAATTCAATAGCGAAACAATGAATAACCCAATTTAAAAATGAGCAAAGAGAGGTTCCATCAAGTAATGGTGAGCACTCTGGACTCTGAAAAAATGAGCAAAAAAGACATATAACAACAGATATATAAAAGGATGCTCAATATCAGTAATCAGGGAAATGCTAATCAAAACCACTTCATATTGATCCATTTTGCATTGCTGTAACAGAATATCTGAGACTAGATAATTTATAAAGAAAAGAGGTTTATTTGGCTTATAATTCTGCAGGTTGTGCAAGAAGCATAGCACCAACATCTGCTTGGCTTCTGGTAGGTATCTCAGGAAGCTTTTACTCATTGTTCTTTGCTCATTTTTCAATTGGGCTATTCATTGTTTTGCTATTGTGTTAGGTCAGTTTCTCATATAATTTAGATATTAATCCTTTCAGAGTTAAATGGTTTGCAAACACTTATCAGTCTATAGGTTGTTTTTTCACTTTCTTGATTGTATCTTTTGCTGTGCAGAAGCCTTTTAGTTTGAAGGCAGAAAGCAAGGGGAGCCAGTGTGTCACATGGTGAAAGAGAAAGCAAGACAGAGAGGACAAGGTGTCAGGTTCTTTTTAATAACCAGATCTTGTGTGAACTAATAAAACAAGAGCTCACTCACTACTGTGAGAGAGGACACTAAACCATTCATCAGGGATCTGCCCCCATGATCCAAACACCTTCCATTAGGCCCCACCTCCAACACTGGGTGTCACATTTCTGCATGATATTTTAAGAGAACAAATATTCTAACTATATCACACCTCTCATCTCTTAGGATGGCTTTTGTCAAAAGGACAAGAGATAACAATTGTTAGCAAGGGAGTGGAAAAGAGGGAACTCTTGGACACCATTGGCAGGAATGTAGATTCGTGTAACCACTGTAGAAAACAGCACACAAGTTCCTAAGAAATACTCCATGGAAATGAAACCACTGCCCCTTGTAAATATATATGCATATACATGTTTATAGCAGCATTATTCACAATAGTCAAGATATGTAAACATCCAAAGTGTCCATTGATGGAAGAATAAATAAAGAAATTGCTACATGTATACACACACACACACACACACACATGCATATATATGTATGTATAATGGTATATTATTCAGCCTTTAAAAAGTGGATCCTGCCATTTGTGACAACATGGATGAACCCAGAGGACATTATGTTAAGTGAAATAAGCCAGACATAGAAATAGAAATACTACATGATCTCACTTATATGTGAAATCATATACATATATATACACACACACACACACACACACACACACAGGATACATATAGTAGAATAGTGGTTATGGGAGTGGTAAAGAAGCAAGGCAGAGGAAATGGAAACATGTAGGTCAAAGTATACACAGTTGCAGTATGTAGGATGAATAAATCTAGAGACCTAATGTACAACATGAGCATAGTCAACAATAGTATATTGGTATTGGTGAGTATTGTATTATATTTCATTGTTAGCTAGTAGATTTTAGATATTTTTACAATGAAAAAAGGTAACTATATGAGATGATGGATATGGTGATTTGATTGGTGTATTAAAACATCATGTTGTATACTTTAAATATAGACAATTAAAAATTAATAAGCCATAGGCAACTGGGTAAACACATGTTGGGTTCTTTGAATGGTAAAGGAGGCTGTGACTGATTGTTGATAGGTACTGAATAGAACATGGTGCCCAGATCCACACAGTCAACACATAAGATGATCATTGGAGATCTTCAACTAATTTCATTATGTTAAATATTGAAGCCTTGATGGTGGAAACTTGAGCAGTGAGATTTCGATAATTAATAGTTAAGTGCCATTCATTGGTGAAATCTTTTTAAGACTGGCCAAATAAAATTACTGGAATGAGAAGTTGTGATAACAATCACCTTTTCTTTGAGTAAATCTTGAATACCAGGTCAAAGGCCAGCAGTACCTTGTTTCAAGAGATATTGTGGTATGTTCACTACCTTTACTCACAGGGACAGCTCTACAGGTTTTCACTTTGTGCCTCTAACTGGGTCAGGGACTTAGGCTTATTCCAGTGTCACAGGCAGTAGGAAATGGCATCTTTTCTATGCCCATAATAGGAAAACTCAAAGCAAGAGGAGTCATCACAATGAACAGTTGTTATTTATTTATTTATTGTTGATTGAAATATTTATTCTATTTTTTTATTTTTGGGGGTATATACTAGGTATATATATTTATGGGACACATAACATATTTTGATACACACATGCAATGCGTAATAATCACTTCAAGGTAAATGCAATATCCATCGTCTCAAGCACTTAATCCTTCATGTTACAATCCAATTATACTATTGTAGTTATTTATTTTTTTAGCTTTCTTTTATTTATTTGTTTGTTTATTATTATACTTCAAGTTCTAGGGTACATGTGCACAACGTGCAGGTTTGTTACATATGTATACATGTGCCATGTTGGTGTGTTGTACCCATTAACTCATTATTTACATTACGTATATCTCCTAATGCTGTCTCTCCCCAATCCCTCCACTGCACAACAGGCCCCAGTGTGTGATGTTCCCCTTCCTGTGTCCAAGTGTTCTCATTGTTAACTTCCTACCTATTAGTGAGAACATGTGGTGTTTGGTTTTCTGTTCTTGCGATTGTTTGCTGAGAATGATGGTTTCCAGCTACATCCATGTCCCTACAAAGGACATGAACTCATCCTTTTTTATGGCTGCATAGTATTCCATGGTGTATATGTGCCACATTTTCTTAATCCAGTCTATCATTGATGGACATTTGGGTTGGTTCCAAGTCGTTGCTATTGTGAATAGTGCCGCAATAAACATATGTGTGCATGTGTATTTATAGCAGCATGATTTATAATCCTTTGGGTATATACCCAGTAATGGGATGGCTGGGTCAAATAGTATTTCTAGTTCTAGATCCTTGAGGAATTGCCACACTGTCTTCCACAATGGTTGAACTAGTTTACAGTCCCCCCAACAGTGTAAAAGTGTTCCTATTTCTCCACATCCTCTCCAGCACCTGCTGTTTCCTGACTTTTTAATGATCGCCTTCTAACTGGTATAAGATGGTATCTCACTGTGGTTTTGATTTGCATTTCTCTGATGGCCAGTGATGGTGACTGTTTTTTCATGTGTCTGTTGGCTGCATAAATGTCTTCCTTTGAGAAGTGTCTGTTCATATCCTTTGCCATTTTTTGATGGGGTTGCTTGTTTTTTTTCTCGTAAATTTGCTTAAGTTTTTGGTACATTCTGGATATTAGCCCTTTGTCAGATGAGTAGATTGCAAAAGTTTTCTCACATTCCATAGATTGCCTCTTCACTCTGATGGTAGTTTCTTTTGCTGTGCAGAAGCTCTCTAGTTTAATTAGATCCCATTTGTCAATTTTGGCTTTCATTGCCATTGCTTTTGGTGTTTTAGACATGAAGTCCTTGCCCATGCCTGTGTTCTGAATGGTATTGCCTAGGTTTTCTTCTAGGGTTTTTATGGTTTTAGGTCTAACATTTAAGTCTCTAATCCATCTTGAATTAATTTTTGTGTAAGGTGTAAGGAAGGGATACAGTTTCAGCTTTCTACATATGGCTAGCCAGCTTTCCCAGCACTATTTATTAAATAGGGAATCCTTTCCCCATTTCTTGTTTTTGTCAGGTTTGTCAAAGATCAGATGACTGTAGATGTGTGGTATTATTTCTGAGGGCTCTACAGCTCCAGGCTACAGCTCCCAGCATGAGCGACACAGAAGATGGGTGATTTCTGTATTTCCAATGGAGGTACCAGGTTCATCTCACTGGGGCATGTCAGACAGTGGGTGCAGCCCACTGAGTGAGAGCCGAAGCAGGGCAAGGCAATGCTTCACCCAGGAAGTACAAGGGGTAAGGAAATTCCCTTTCCTAGCCAAGCGAAACCATGACACACAGCACCTGGAAAATTGGGTCACTCCTACCCTAATACTGCGCTTTTCCAAGGGTCTCAGCAAACAGCACACCAGGAGATTATATCCTGTGCCTGGCTTGGAGGGTCCCACGACCACAGAGCCTCCCTCATTGCTAGCACAGCAGTCTGAGATCTAACTGCAAGGCGGCAGCAAGGCTGGGGGAGGGACGCCTGCCATTGCTGAGGCTTGAGTAGGTAAATGAAACAGCGGGAAGCTCGAGCTGGGTGGAGCCCACCACAGCTCAAAGAGGCCTGCCTGCCTCTGTACACTCCACCTCTGGGTACAGGGCATAGCCAAACAAAATGCAGCAGAAACCTCTGCAGATTTAAATGCCCCTGTCTGACAGCTTTGAAGAGAGTAGTGGTTCTCCCAGCATGGAGTTTGAGATTTGAGAACAGACAGACTGCCTCCTCAAGTGGGTCCCTGACCCCAAGTAGTCTAACTGGGAGGCACCCGCCACTAGGGGCAGAATGACACCTCACATGGTCAGGTACCCCTCTGAGACAAAGCTTCCAGAGGAACAATCAGGCAACAACATTTGCTGTTCAGCAATATTCACTCTTCTGCAGCCTCCGCTGCTGATACCCAGGAAAACAGGATCTTGAGTGGACCTCCAGCAAACTCCAGCAGACCTGCAGCTGAGGGTCCTGACTGTTAGAAGGAAAACTAACAAACAGAAAGGACATCCACACCAAAACCCTATCTGTACATTACCATCATCAAATACCAAAAGTAGGTAAAACCACAAAGATGGGGAAAAAAACAGAGCAGAAAAGCTGAAAATTCTAAAAATCAGAGCACCTCCCCCCTGCAAAGGAACACAGCTCCTCGCCAGCAATGGAACAAAGCTGGATGGAGAATGACTTTGGCGAGTTGAGAGAAGAAGGCTTCAGACGATCAAACTTCTCCAAGCTAAAGGAGGAAGTTTGAACCCATTGCAAAGAAGCTAAAAACCTTGAAAAAAGATTAGACAAATGGCTAACTAGAATAACCAATGGAGAGAAGTCCTTAAATGACCTGATGGAGCTGAAAACCATGGCACAAGAACTACGTGGTGAATGCACAAGCTTCGGTAACCAATTTGATCAACTGGAAGAAAGAGTATCAGTGATTGAAGATCAAATGAATGAAATGAAGCAAGAAGTTTAGAGAAAAAAGAGTAAAAACAAATGAACAAAGCCTCCAAGAAATATGGAACTATGTGAAAAAAGCAAATCTACATCTGATTGGTGTACCAGAAAGTGACAGGGAGAATGGAACCAAGTTCAAAAACACTCTGCGGGATATTATCCAGGAGAACTTCCCCAACCTAGCTAGGCAGGCCAACATTCAAATTCAGGAAATACAGAGAATGCCACAAAGATACTCCTCAAGAAGAGTGACTCCAAGACACATAATTGTCAGATTCACCAAAGTTGAATGAAGGAAAAAATGTTACGGGCAGCCAGAGAGAAAGGTCAGGTTAACCATAAAGGGAAGCTTATCAGACTAACAGTGGATTTCTCAGTAGAAACTTGACAAGCCAGAAGAGAGTGGGAACTAATTTTCAACATTTTTAAAGGAAAGAATTTTCAACCCAGAATTTCATATCCAGCCAAACTAAGTTTCATAAGTGAAGGAGAAATAAAATCCTTTACAGATAAGCAAATGCTTAGAGATTTTGTCACCACCAGGCCTGCCTTACAAGAGACCCTGAAGCACTAAACATGGAAAGGAACAACCGGTACCAGCCATTGCAAAAACATGCCAAAATGTGAAGACCATCGAGGCTAGGAAGAAACTGCATCAACTAACGAGCAAAATAGCCAGTTAATATCATAATGGCAGGATCAAGTTCACACATAACAATATTAACCTTAAATGTAAGTGGACTAAATGCTCCAATTAAAAGACACAGACTGGCAAACTGGATAAAGAGTCACGACCCATCAGTTTGCTGTATTCAGGAGACCCATCTCACATGCAGAGACATATATAGGCTCAAAACAAAGGGATGGAGGAAGATCTACCAAGCAAACGGAGAACAAAAAAAAGCAGGGGGTGCAATCCTAGTCTCTGATAAAACAGACCTTAAACCATCAAAGATCAAAAAAGACAAAGAAGGCCATTACAAAATGGTAAAGGGATCAATTAAACAGGAAGAGCTAACTATCCTAAATATATATGCACCCAATACAGGAGAACCCAGATTCATAAAGCAAGTCCTTAGAGACTTACAAAGAGACTTAGACTCCCATACAATAATAATGGGAGACTTCAACACCCCACTGTCAAAATTAGACAGATCAACGAGACAGAAAGTTAACAAGGATATCCAGGAATTGAACTCATCTCTGCACCAAGCAGACCTAATAGACATCTACAGAACTCTCCACCCCAAATCAACAGAATATACATTCTACTCAGCACCACATCACACTTATTCCAAAATTCACCACATAATTGAAAGTAAAGCACTCCTCAGCAAATGTACAAGAACAGAAATTATAACAAACTGTCTCTCAGACTACAGTGCAATCAAACTAGAACTCAGGACTAAGAAACTCAATCAAAACCACTGAACTACATGGAAACTGAACAACCTGCTCCTGAATGACTACTGGGTACATAACGAAATGAAGGCAGAAATAAAGATGTTCTTTGAAACCAATGAGAACAAAGATACAACATACCAGAATCTCTGGGACACATTTAAAGCAGTGTGTAGAGGGAAATTTATAGCACTAAATGTCCACAAGAGAAAGCTGGAAAGATCTAAAATTGACACCCTAACATCACAATTAAAAGAACTAGAGAGGCAAGAGGAAATACATTCAAAAGCTAGCAGAAGGCAAGAAATAACTAAGATCAGAGCAGAACTGAAGGAGATAGAGACACAAAAAACCCTCCAAAAAATCAATGAATCCAGGAGTTGGTTTTTTGAAAAGATCAACAAAATTGATAGACCGCTAGCAAGACTAATAAAGAAGAAAAGAGAGAAGAATCAAATAGACACAATAAAAAATGATAAAGGGGATATCACCACTGACCCCACAGAAATACAAACTACCATCAGAGAATACTATAAACACCTCTATGCAAATAAACTAGAAAATCTAGAAGAAATTAATAATTTCCTGGACACTTAAACTCTCCCAAGACTAAACCAGGAAGAAGCTGAATTCCTGAATAGACCAATAGCAGGCTCTGAAATTGAGGCAATAATTAATAGCCTACCAACCAAAAAAAGTCCAGGACCAGATGGATTCACAGCTGAATTCTACCAGAGGTACAAGGAGGAGCTGGTACCATTCCTTTTGAAACTATTCCAATCAATAGAAAAAGAGGGAATCCTCCCTAACTCATTTTATGAGGCCAACATCATCCTGATACCAAAGCCTGGCAGAGACACAACAAAAAAAGAGAATTTTAGACCAATATCCCTGAAGAACATCAATGCAAAAATTCTCAATAAAATACTGGCAAACCGGATCCAGCAGCACATCAAAAAGCTTATCCACCATGATCAAGTGGGCTTCATCCCTGGGATGCAAGGCTGGTTCAACATATGCAAATCAATAAACGTAATCCAGCATATAAACAGAATCAAAGACAAAAACGACATGATTATCTCAATAGATGCAGAAAAGGCCTTTGACAAAATTCAACAGCCCTTCATGCTAAAAACTCTCAATAAATTCGGTATTGATGGAACGTATCTCAAAATCATAAGAGCTATTTATCACAAACCCACAGCCAATATCATACTGAATGGGCAAAAACTGGAAGCATTCCCTTTGAAAACTGGCACAAGACAGGGATGCCCTCTCTCACCACTCCTATTCAACATAGTGTTGGAAGTTGTTCTGGCTAGGGCAATCAGGCAAGAGAAAGAAATAAATGGTATTCAGTTAGGAAAAGAAAAAGTCAAATTGTCCCTGTTTGCAGATGACATGATTGCTTATTTAGAAAACCCCATCGTCTCAGCCCAAAATCTCCTTAAGCTGATAAGAAACTTCGGCAAAGTTTCAGGATACAAAATCAATGTGCAAAAATCACAAGCATTCTTATACACGAGTAACAGACAAACAGAGAGCCAAATCATGAATGAACTCCCATTCACAATTGCTTCAAAGAGAATAAAATACCTAGGAATCCAACTTCCAAGGGATGTAAAGGACCTCTTCAAGGAGAACTACAAACCACTGCTCAGTGAAATAAAAGAGGACACAAACAAATGGAAGAACATACCATGCTCATGGATAGGAAGAATCAATATCGTAAAAATGGCCATACTGCCCAAGGTAATTTATAGATTCGATGCCATCCCCATCAAGCTACCAATGAGTTTCTTCACAGAATTGGAAAAAACTGCTTTAAAGTTCATATGCAACCAAAAAAGAGCCCACATTTCCAAGACAATCCTAAGTCAAAAGAACAAAGCTGGAGGCATCACACTACCTGACTTCAAACTATACTACAAGGCTACAGTAACCAAAACAGCATGGTACTGGTACCAAAACAGAGATATACACCAATGGAACAGAACAGAGTCCTCAGAAATAATACCACACATGTACAGCCATCTGATCTTTGACAAACCTGAGAAAAACAAGAAATAGGGAAAGGATTCCCTATTTAACAAATGGTGCTGGGGAAATTGGCTAGCCATAAATAGAAAGCTGAAACTGGATCCTTTCCTTACTCCTTATACAAAAATTAATTCAAGATGGATTAAAGACTTAAATATTAGACCTAATACCATAAAAACCCTAGAAGAAAACCTAGGTAATACCATTCAGGACATAGGCATGGGCAAGGACTTCATGTCTAAAACACCAAAAGCAATGGCAACAAAAGCCAAAATTGACAAATGGGATCTGATTAAACTAAAGAGCTTTGGCACAGCAAAGGAAACTACCATTAGAGTGAATAGGCAACCTACAGAATGGGAGAAAATTTTTGCAATCTACTCATCTGACAAAGGGCTAATATCCAGAACCTACAAAGAACTCAAACAAATTTACAAGAAAAAAAAAACAAACAACCCCATCGAAAAGGGAGCAAAGGAAATGAACAGACATTTCTCAAAAGAAGACATTCATACAGCCAACAGACACATGAAAAAATGCTCATCATCACTGGCCATCAGAGAAATGCAAATCAAAACCACAATGAGATACCATCTCACACCAGTTAGAATGGCAATCATTAAAAAGTCAGGAAACAGCAGGTGCTGGAGAGGATGTGGAGAAATAGGAACACTTTTACACTGTTGGTGGGATTGTAAACTAGTTCAACCATTATGGAAAACAGTATGGCAATTCCTCAAGGATCTAGAACTAGAAGTACCATATGACCCAGCCATCCCATTATTGGGCATATACTCAAAGGATTATAAATCATGCTGCTATAAAGACACATGCACACGTATGTTTATTGTGGCACTATTCACAATAACAAAGACTTGGAATCAACCCAAATGTCCATCAGTGACAGACTGGATTAAGAAAATGTGGCACATATACACCATGGAATACTATGCAGCCATAAAAAAGGATGAGTTTGTGTCCTTTGTAGGGACATGGATGCAGCTGGAAACCATCATTCTCAGCAAACAATTGCAAGAACAGAAAACCAAACACCGCATGTTCTCACTCATAGGTGGGAACTGAACAATGAGATCACTTGGACTCGGGAAGGGGAACATCACACACTATCATGGGGAGGGGAGAGGGGGGAGTGATTGCACTGGGAGTTATACCTGATGTAAATGACGAGTTGATGGGTGCTGACGAGTTGATGGGTGCAGCACATCAACATGGCACAAGTATACATATGTAACAAACCTGCACGTTACGCACATGTACCCTAGAACTTAAAGTATAAAAAAAAAAAAAAAAAAGACTCTGATGGATTCTTCAATATGCCATTTGCTTTTCTTTTTTTTTTTTTTCAGACAGAGTCTCACTCTGTCACCCAAGCTGGAGTGCAATGGCATGATCTCGGCTCACTGCAACCTCCGCCTCCTGGGTTGAAGCAATTCTCCTGCCTCAGCCTCCCAAGTAGCTGGGATTACAGGTGTTTGCTATCATGCCTGGCTAAATTTTGTAATTTTTAGTAGAGATGGGGTTTTGCCATGTTGGACAGACTGGTCTCAAACTCCTGACCTCAGGTGATCTACCCGCCTTGGCCTCCCAAAGTGCTGGGATTACAGGTATGAGCCACCGTGGCCAGCCTGCCATTTGCATTTTTTTTTTTTTTGATGGGGCCTTGCTCTGTCGCCAGGCTGGAGCGCAGTGGCACGATCTTGGCTCACTGCAACCTCCGACTCCTGATTCAAGTGATTTTCTCCTGCCTTAGTCTCCTGAGTAACTGGGTTTACAGGCACATGCCATTACACCCAGCTAATTTTTGTATTTTTAGTAGAGATGGGGTTTCACCATGTTGGCCAGCATGGTGTTGATCTCCTGACCTCAGGTGATCCCCCCATCTCAGCCTCCCACAGTGCTGGGTTTACAGGCATGAGTCACTGTGTCTGGCAGCCATTTGTATTTTTTAGCTCCAGAATTTCTGCTAAAAAATGTGATCTAAAAAAATTATTTCAATCTCTTTGTTAAATTTATCTAATAAAATTCTGAATTCCTTCTCTGTATTATATTGAATTTCTTTGAGTTTCCTGAAAACAGTTATTTTGAATTCTGTCTGAAGGGTCACATATCTCTATTTCTTCAGGATTGGTCCTTGGTACCTTATTAAGTTAGTTTGGTGAGGTCATGTTTTCCTGGATATCTTTATGTTTGTAAATATTCATCAGTGTCTGGGCATTGAAGACTTAAATATTTATTGTAGTCTTTGCAGTCTGGGCATGTTCATGCCCATCCTGTTTAAGAAAGTTTTCCAGGTATTCAAAGGGACTTGGGCCCTAAGTCCAGTAATACTCGTTAATGAAGACTTGCAGAGGTACTGCCTTAGCGGTCTTGGATAATATCCAGAATAATTATCTATATTACCAGGCAGAGACTCTTGTTCTTTTCCCTTCCTTTCTCCCAAATAAACAGAATCTCTGTTGTGTACTGAGCTGCCTGAAACTAAGGTGGTGGTAATGTAAGCCCTCTGTGGCCACCCATCACTGGGGCTGTACTGGGTCAGACCTTGATATGGTTTAGGTGTGTCCCCAACCAAATCTTAAGTTGTAACTCCCATAATCCCCACATGTCATGGGAGGGATACATTGGGAGGTAATTGGATCCTGGGGGTGGGTTTTCCCATGCTGTTCTCATGATAGTGAATAAGTTTCATGAGATCTGATGGTTTTATAAATGGGAGGTCCCCTGTACATGCTCTCTTGCCTGTCACTATATAAGATGTGACTTTGCTCCTCTTTTGCCTTTCGACATGATTGTGAGGCCATTACTGGGTATATACCCAAAGAATTATAAATCATTCTACTATAATGACACATGCACACATATGTTTATTGCAGCACTATTTACAATAGCAAAGACTTGGAACCAACCCAAATGCCCATCAATTATTGAATTTAAAAAATATGGCACATATACACCATGAAATACTATGCAGCCATAAAAAAGAATGAGTTCATGTTCTTTGCAGGGACACAGATGAAGCTGGAAGCCATCATTTTAGCAAACTAACACAGGAACAGAAAACCAAATCCTGCATGTTCTCACTCATAAGTGGGAGCTGGACAATGAGAACACACGGACACAGCGAGAAGAACATCACACCCTGGGACCTGTTGGGAGGTGGGGGGCAAGGGGAGGGAGAGCATTAGGACAAATACCTAATGCATGTGGGGCTTAAAACCTAGATAACAAGTTGATAAGTGCAGCAAATCACCATGGCACATGTATATCTTTGTAACAAACGTGCATGTTCTGCACATGTATCCCAGAACTTAAAGTAAAATAAAGAAAAATAATTAAAATAAATGTGGTGTTCCTGTGAGGGGAATTAATGATGTAAGATTCTATTCTGCCATCTTGCCCCACCCTCTTCCAAACTTTGTTTTAAGACAGCTTACATAAACTTTTACCTTTAGTAACTTCTCCCTTGCATAGCTAACCTCCTCACATATGCCTATGATCAATGATAGCATGCATATCCCACATTGTAACCTCCTGCTTATTCCCAAATAAATGTTTTCTTTGGAGAGCCACTCTCTCTGTTGTTACTTTAGGTTAACATAGTGGGGTGTCAGAAGTGAGATCCAAGCAAGCTCACCTTGCAAGATATAGGCAGCCCCCGGAATTGTGTACAGTATCCACCTGAGCTTCTTAGGCTCTCTGCATCTGTTGAGTTGCCGTCTCACCTTAGTGAATCTCCTCTTGGATTCTTGAACTTCCTCCTTTTGATTAAGTTTTTTTTCTTTATTTGGTATCTGATTGAGATAAGGCTGCTTTAGTAAAGGACCTTAAATCCCTCTTGGGACTATAAAGACTTTTATGTCTTTTCTGGTAAATCTTTTCTAGTATAAAGTTGGTTTATCTTTCTGGTAAGTACACTTGGTTTAAGTTTTGGTTACTTATGCATGTCTGTAAATTATTTTGTCCTTTTACTTTTCTTCTCTCTCTCCTCACATGTTTCTGAACATCTTTCAAAAGCAAAGATAAGCATATTAAGCTGATAAGATTTTCTTTTGGCACATGAGTGATTAATAAGAAATGAAATGAGATTCTTCAATTCTAAAGCATACAACACTTTCAGGAACTCCAACTGGTTATATGTTCAAACATTATGGCCCCTCTTAGTGCACATTTGTAAAGCAATGAACAAATTTCACCAAAAATAACTCAGAATTTCCATGTCCATATCATCCAATCATTCAAACTTTTCAAAATTGTTTTTCTTAGCGCTATATTAGAAAATTATGTCTATAAAGTTAAACAGTCCAAATGAGAGGTACATTTTTAATTGTCATCCTGAGGCTTCAAAATGCATTTAGAACACAAGCATTACTTCACTGCAAAATACTGTTTCAAAGCTAACTGAGTCTCTTTCTTCTCCAAAGACTTCCTCTTCTCTTCCTACAGCTCCTCCTCTTCTTTATTCTTCTCTGGCAGAACGTTTATTTTTTTCAAAACTTTTCAGGTACTAACACAATTCTCTTCACAGCCACCAACTCAGATTTTTATATGTGAAATTTCTAAGATGTTAAAATATGCTATTCTGGCATATTGACTATTTAAGTTAAAGACACTTGAGGGCTGGGTGTAGTGACTCATGCCTGTAATCCTAGTACTTGGGAAGTCAAGGTGGGAGGATCACTTGGACCCAGGAGTTCAAGACCAGCCAGGGCAACATGAAGAGACCATATCTCTATTTAAAAAAAAAAAAAAAGAGAGAGAGAGAGAGACTTGAAAAATAGCAGGTACACAAAGATCACTTTGACCTTCATTCTTTTTTTAAAAAAGCAGAAGATAAACTTCCCATGTGAAAGTCAGCCTCCCTATACTGGAAGAAAAGGCACATCCTTATCTTCAAGAACAACACATATACACCTTATTAGAATAACACAACTTTTAAGCCTCCTCATAATATTTAGTCACATTTTTAGAGTTTACTATTCTTTGTCCAATCCAGCATATTGGTAACTGACTCTAACTGCTTCTTTGGGGCCTTTACTTCCTTATGTGGGCTCCCATGCGACATAAAATTTGTATTGAGTTTTTCTCCTGTTAATGTATCCTATGTTAATTTAATTTTTGGACGTAATTGTGACCCTAAAGGCTGGGACATTTCACTCACTCTAGAGCCTTCAGATGAGACTCGGGAGCCAGTTACAGAGGCTCATACTTGGCTCACTCTTTCTAGACTTTCTCCAAGCTACTCAGAAGACTGAAGCAGGGGGATCACTTGAGGCCAGGAGTTCAAGATCAGCCTGAGCAACATAGTGAAACCCTATCTCTAAAAATACAAAAAAAAAAAAAAAAAAAAAAAAAAAGATGTGATCCTGAGAAAAGCAAACGAAAAGTAAGAATTCAGCTTTCTTGAATCTTTATCCATAATGCCTGGTTGAGAGAAAAAAAATGTTTAAGATTTTGTCTTTATTTTTCTAAATTTGGACTAAGAATAAAGAAATACATTTGTATAATTTTTTAAATTTTGACTGTTGTTAATATGATTTCAGGTGCCCATTGGTTATTGATCCACAGCCTCCCAGACATAGTCTTTGTTTTCCTTGTCTCTATTTTTTGTGTGATGTTTTTCTAAAGAAAAATTATAGTATGCCTATTACCATATTGTAGCCCTGTTTATTGTCTTTTGAGTTTTTGTTATTTTACAATCTGGACTAAATCCCAAACTCTTCTAGTTTTCTCTAATTTCTCACTACCATAGGTCTCCATGGCCATTCAATTTGTTTAGTTGGTTGCCTGTAAACCTAGATCCATAGCTCAGAACCATTATACAAACTTGAGTTATCATGCTGTGGTTGTATTATTCTTTTAAAACTTTGTACCTGTTGTTGGTCAAATTTCTACAGACATACAACACCTAACAGAATAATGTTGTCAAGCACTTCAAAAGAATACTTCTAACAACTATGGAATTGACAAAATTGAACTTGCCAGTGAACTCCAGGAAAACTTAGCCTGATAGCCACTCCTTATAGACCTCCTTGTTGCTCAAATGTGGCCAGAAGAATCTTGACATTGACTTGGAATTGTTAGCTATCATCTCTCACTTCCAATGTGGGACCAGACCAACCAGGACAGGCTGATTCCAGCACTGAAGGACAATTAAAACCTAACTACAGACTGATTTAGCAGCAACGCTTTCAGAGAAAGGTTTTGATCAAAAGGGGAAAATATAAAAGCTGCCTATGGCAAAATTGAGTCACTTATGTCACACCCAAGGCTGCAGAGCTGGCAGATCATGAAGGAGGGACCTCATGCTTGTATGTCTGAGCTAAGAACTATTACCAAGACGCTCTGAAGGCCTTATGCAAATATGCCCATGGTAAGAACTATTATAAGAACTCTTTGAAAACAGAAAAAATTCCAGATAAATTGCTTCTATGAAGACATCTTCCCAACGGCAATTAGTGTTACCAATGAGTAATCACCAGTCCCTGCAATGGGCTTCTGTGACTGATCAACTTTGCTTTAAGACAGCTTGCATGAACTTCCTCTTTTTGCCTGAATAGCTTCTTCTTATCCTAACATCTTTGAATATGCCTATGATCTGTTCTAGCAATCGTATCCCAGATTATAATTCCCTGCTCATTCCTGAATAAATGTATGTCTTTGAAGAGCCACTCTTTCTGTTGCTTTTAGGTAGACAAAACTTATAAATGAATTCAGTGAAGTTTCAGGATACAAAATTAATGTTAAAATATCACTTGCATTTCTTGCATCAATAACACACTATCTGAAAAAGAAATCAAGAAACAAACCTATTCATGAAAGCATCAAAAAGAATAAAATACCTAGGAATACATTTAACCAAGGAAGTGAAACACCTGCACATTGAAAAAATCCATAAACATCCAGTGTTTATGGATTAGGAGAATTAAAATTGTCAAAATGTCTATACTACCCAAAAAAGTCTACAGATTCAACACAATCTTTATCAAAATTCCAAATGCATTTTTTTGAAAAAAAAGTCTAAAATTTTTATGGAATCATAAGAGACCTAGAGTAGTCAAAATAATCAAGAGAAAGAAAAACATGGTTGGAGAAATCATACTTCTTGATTTCAAATTATATTATAAAGCAATAGTAATCAAAACAGTATGGTTCTGGCACAAAAACGGACATGTAGCCCAATGAAACAGAATAAACAGTGCAGATATAAATTCCAACCTTATAGGTCAACTAATTTTCAACAAGGGCAGCTCTTCTTTATTGGTGCTTTTATCAGTATGTGGTACTAAAATCCATAATTTCAGTCCTGCATATTAAGATTAAGAGTTTCTAGCTTTCATTTTTTTCTTTATTTATCTGAAGATATTTTCTGAGGAATTATTCCAAGTGTAGCAGAAATTGGCCCATGGTGTTTACTGCTGCCTGCTTTATGAGTATATTCTTGCTTAATAGAAGAATGATTAGAAATTTTGTCAGGTCTGTGATGTAATCCTGAATGCAGTAATATAGAAGTCCCTGTTGTAAATTGATGTAGTACTGGCTACTAGACAAAAATGTCTCCTACTCTGTGAATACATCTGTTCTGTCCTTGTTGATTCTTGATGTTGAGGCTGTTCCTTGTGTGATGGCAAATGCATGAGATATTTGACATTGCTATTGCTAACATTGACAAATTATCAGTATATGACTGTCTTTTACAGAAATATTGCCTGAATTTAGCAGTACTGGCCTAGCCTGACCCTGACCCATCCTTCCTCACTGGGCAGGGCCTCCCTGCAGGAACTCCACCAACTCCAGCCAGAGGCTCAGGAACAAAACCCTGATCTCCCAGGGCCTGAGTCCCTAAGGGGAGAGGTGGCCACAGTCTCTGCAGACTAGCAGACTTAGCCTTTCCTGCTGGTAGTTCTGAGGAATCCAGGCAGCCCCGATGAGTGGGTTTCCCCCCAGCAAACATGCCCCCTCCACCAAGGGACAGCCAAAGTGCTTCATTAAATGGGTCCTGTTCCCCCTGCCACCCAGCTGGGTGAGAACCTCCAACAGGGGTTATCAGACACCCTATACAGAAGCAATCCTACTGGCATCAGGTTGGTGCCCCTTGAGGTCAGAGATCCCAGAAGAAAGAGAGGCACCATTTTTGCTGTTATCCATCCTCCTTGAGTGACAACTCCAGGTGTGGGAGTGAACCAGATGAATAGGGCCTGAAGTGAGCCCCCAGCAAATTGCAGCAGCCCTACAGAAAAGGGACCTGACCATTGAAAGAAAAACAAACAGAAAGCAACAACAACAGCATCAGCAAAACAAGAAGTCTCCACAAAAACCCCATCCAATGGTCAGCAGCCTCAAAGATCAAAACTAGACAGACTTACGTAGGTGAGAAAAAATCAATGAAAAAATGCTGAAAACCCAAAGCCACAGTACCTCTTCTTCTCCAATCACCACACCTCTCCAGCAAGGGCACAGGACTGGATGGAGGATGAGATGGATGAATTGACAAAGGTAGGCTTCAGAAGACGGGTAATAAAAAAAACTTTGGTGAGCTAAAGGAGCATGTTCTAATCCAATGCAAAGAAGCTAAGAACCCTGATAAAAGGTTAGAGGAGCTGCTAGCTAGAATAACCAGCTGAGAGGGGGACATAAATGACCTGATAGAGCTGAAAAACACAGCATGAGAACTTCGTGAAGCATACACAAATATCAATAGCCAAATCGACCAAGCAGAAGAAAGTATATCAGAGTTGAAAGACCACTTTGAGTTTGAAACAAAATATACAGACAAGGTTAGAGAAAAAAGAATGACAAACAAACAAACAAACAAAGCCTCCAAGAAATATGCTACTATGTAGAAAGACCACATCTATGATTGATTAGAGTACCTGAAGAAGATGGGGAGAATGGGAACAAGCTGGAAAACACACTTCAGGATATTACCCGGGACAACTTCCCCAACCTAGCAAGATGGCCAACACGTAAATTCGTGAAATACAGAGGACACCACCACTAAGATACTCTATGAGAAGGACAACCCCAAGACATATAATCATCAGATTCTCCAAGGGCGAAATGAAGGAAAAGGTGTTAAGGGCAGCCAGAGAGAAAGGCCAGGTCACCTACGAAGGGAAGCCCATCAGACTAATAGTGGACCTCTCAGCGAAACTCTACAACCCAGAAGAGATTAAGGGTCAATATTCAACATTCTTAAAGAAAGAATTTTCAACACAGAATTTCATATCCTGCCAAACTAAGCTTCATAAGCAAAGGATAAATAAAATCCCTTTCAGACAAGCAGATGTTGAGCAATTTTGTCACCACTAGACCTGTCTTGCAAGGGCTCTTGAAGGAAGCACTAAATATAGAAAGGAAAATCTGGTACCAGATGCTGCAAAAATACGCCAAAATATAGAGACCAATGACACTATGAAGAAACTGTATCAACTAGTGTGCAAAATAACAGATAGCATCATGATGACAGGATCAAACTCACACATAACAATACGTTAAATGTAAATGTGATAAATACCCCAGTTAAAAGACACAGACCGGCAAATTGGATAAAAAGTCAAGACCCATCAGTGTGCTGTATTCAGGAGATTCATCTCACGTGCAAAGACACACATAGGCTCAAAATAAAGGGATGAAGGAAAATTTACCAAGCAAATAAAAAGCAAAAAACAAACAAACAAACAAACAAAATCATGGGGTTCAATCCTAGCCCCTGACAAAACAGACTTTAAACCAACAAATTTCAAAAAAGACAAAGAAGGGCATTGCATAATGGCAAAGGGATCAATTCAATGAGAAGAGCTAACTATCCTAAATATACAGGCATCTGATACAGGAGGATCCAGATTCATAAAATAAGTTCCTAGAGACCTACAAAGACACGTAGACTCCCACACAATAGTAGTGAGACACTTTAGCACCCCACTGTCAATGTTAGACAGATCAAAGGACAGAAGATTAACAAGAATATTTAGGATTTGAACTCAGCTCTGGATCAAGTGGACCTAATAGACATCTACAGAACTCTCCATCCCAAATCAACAGAATACACATTCCTATCAGTGCCACATAGCACTTATTCTAAAATCGACCACATAATTGGAAGTGAAACACTCCTCAGCAAGTGCAAAAGAACTAAATCATAACAAAGAGTCTCTCAGACCACAGTGCAATCAAATTAGAACTCAGGATTAAGGAACTCACTCAAAACCACATGATTACATGCAAATTGAAAAACCTGCTCCTAAATGACTCCTGGGTAAATAATGAAATTAAGGCAGAAATCAAGAAGTTCTTTGAAACCAATGAGAACAAAGAGACAATGTACTGGAATCTCTGGGATACAGCTAAAACAGTGTGTAGAGAAAAATTTATAGCACTAAATACCCACATCAGAAAACCAGAAATATCTCAAATTGACACCCTAACATCACTATTAAAAGAGTTAGAGAAACAAAAGCAAACTAATCCAAAAGCTAGCAAAAGACAAGAAATAACTAAGTGTAGAACAGAATTAAGGAGCTAGAGACACAAAAAACTCTCCAAAAAATCACTGAATTCAGAAGCTGGTTTTTTGAAAAAATTAACAGAATAGATAGACTACTAGCTAGACTAATAAAGAAGAAAAGAGAGAAGAATTAAATGACACAATAAAAAGTAATAAAGGGGATATCACCACTGACCCTAGAGAAATACAAACTACCATCAGAGAATACTATAAACATCTATATGCAAATAAACTAGAAAATCTAGGAAAAATTGATAAATTCCTGGACACATACAGCCTCCCAAGACTAAACCAGGAAGAAGTCAAATCCCTAAATAGATCAACAAAAAGTTCTGAAATTGAGGCAGCAATTAATAGCCTACCAACCAAAAAATAACCCAGGACCAGATGGATTCACAGCTGAATTCTACCAGAGGTACAAAGAGGTGATGATACCATTCCTTCTGAAACTATTCCAAACAATTGAAAAGGAGGGACTCCTCCCTAACTCATTTTATGAAACCAGAATCATCGTGATATCAAAATCTGCCAGAAACACAACAACAAAAAAAGAAAACTTTAGGCCAATATCCCTGATGAGCATCAATGTGAAAATTGTCAATAAAATACCTGCAGATCAAATCCAGCAGCATATCAAAGAACTTATCTACCATGATCAAGTAGGCTTCATCCCTGTGATGCAAGTCTGGGTCATCACATGCAAATAAATAAACGTAACCCATCACATAAACAGAACCAAAGACAAAACCACATGATTGTCTCAATAGATGCAGAAAAGCCCTTCAATAAAATTCAACATCCCTTTATGCTAAAAACTCTCAATAAACTAGGTATTGATGGAACATGTCTCGAAATAATAACAGCCATTTATGACAAACCCACAGCCAGTAGCATATTGAATGGGCAAAAGCTAGGAGCTTTCCCTTGGAAAACAACTACAAGACAAGGATGCCCTCTATCACCACTCCTATTCAACATATTATTGGAAGTTCTGGCCAGAGCAATCAGGCAAGAGAAATAAATAAAGGGTATTCAAACAGAAAGAGAGGAAGTCAAATTGTCTCTGTTTGCAGATGACATGATTATATATTTAGAAAACCCCATTATGTCAGCCCAAAACTCCTTAAGCTGATAAGAAACTTCAGTAAATTCTCAGGATACAAAATCAGTGTGCGAAAATCACAAGTATTCCTTGACACCAACAGTAGACAAGCAGAGAGACAAATCATGAATGAACTCCCATTCACAATTGCTACAAAGAGAAGTAAATACCTAGAAATACAGCTAACAAGGGATGTGAAGGACCTCTTCAAAGAGAACTACAAACCACTGCTCAAGGAAACAAGAGAGGACACAAACAAATGGAAAAACATTCCATCCTCATGGATAGGAAGAATCAATATAATTAAAATGGCCATATTGCCCAAAGTAGTTTATAGATTCAATGGTATTGAATTGAGTGCATCAAACTACCATTGATATTCTTCACAGAATTAGAAAAAAAACTACTTTAAATTTCATATGGAATCAAAGAAGACCCCATATAACCAAGACAATCCTAAGCAAAAAGAACAAAGCTGGAAGTATCACACTACCTGACTTCAAACTATACTACAAGGCTACAATAACCAAAACAGCATGGTACTTGTACCAAAACTGACATATAGACCAACGGAACAAAACAGAGACCTCAGAAGTAATACCACACATCTAAAACCATCTGATCTTTGACAAATCTGACAAAAAAGAAGCAACAGGGAAAGAATCTCTTAGTCAATAAATGGGATAAATGGTGCTGGAAAAACTGGCTAGCCATCTACAGAAACTGGACCCCTTCCTTACACCTTATACAAAAATTAACTCGAGATGGATTAAAGATTTAAATATAAACCCAAAACCATAAAAAACCTAGAAGAAAACCTACGCAACACCATTCAGGACATAGGCATGGGCAAGACTTCATGAATAAAACACCTAAAGCAGTTGCAACAAAAGCAAAAATCAACAAATGGGATCTAATTAAAATAAAGAGCTTCTGCACAGCCAAAGGAAGTATCATACCTGCAGAATGGGAGAAAAATTTTGCCATCTACCCATCTGACAAAGGTCTAATGTCCAGAATTTACAAGGAACTTAAACAAACTTACAAGAAAAAAAACCAAACAATC
Source organism: Macaca fascicularis (assembly GCF_037993035.2). Classification (NCBI taxonomy): domain Eukaryota; kingdom Metazoa; phylum Chordata; class Mammalia; order Primates; family Cercopithecidae; genus Macaca; species Macaca fascicularis. The sequence goes on along the minus strand of NC_088375.1, from coordinate 123,317,591 downwards.
CTATCAAAAAGTGGGCAAAGGATATGAAAAGACACTTCTCAAAAGAAGACATTTATGTGGCAAAAAAAAAAAAAAAAACAGAAAAAAAAAGCTCAATATCACTGATCACTAGAGAAATACAAATCAAAACCACAATGAGATACAATCTCACACCAATCAGAATGGCGATTATTAAAATGTCAAGAAACGGCTGGGTGCGGTGGCTCAAGCCTGTAATCCCAGCACTTTGGGAGGCCGAGACAGGCGGATCACAAGGTCCGGAGATCGAGACCATCCTGGCTAACACGGCGAAACCCCATCTCTACTAAAAACACAAAAAATTAGCCAGGCGAGGTGGCGGCGCCTGTGGTCCCAGCTACTCGGGAGGCTGAGGCAGGAGAATGGCGGGAACCCGGGAGGCGGAGCTTGCAGTGAGCTGAGATCTGGCCACTGCACTCCAGCCTGGGCGACAGAGCGAGACTCCGTCTCAAAAAAAAAAAAAAAAAAAAAGTCAAGAAACAATAGATACTGGTGAATCTGTGGAGGGAATGTAAATTAGTTCAACCATTGTGGAAGACAGTATGGTGATTCCTCAAGGATCTAGAACCAGAAATACCATTTAACCCAACAATCCCATTACTGGGTATATAACCAAAGGAACATAAATCATTGTACCACAAAGATACATGCACACATATGTTTATTGCAGCACTATTTACAATAGAAAAGTCATGGAACCAACCCAAATGTCCATCAATGATAGACTGGATAAAGAAAATGTGGTACATACACACTGTGGAATACTATGCAGTCATAAAGAAGAATGAAATCACGTCCTTTGGAGTGACATGGATGAAACTGGAAGACATCATCCTCAGCAAAATAACACAGGAAGAGAAAATCAAACGCCACATGTTCTCACTCATAAGTGGGAGTTGAACAATGAGAACACATGGACACAGGGAGGGGAATAACACACCCCAGAGTCTGCTGAGGGATTGGGGGTGAGATGAGGGAATTTATAGGATGAATAAATAGACGCAGCAAATCATCATGGCACATGTATGCCTACGTAAAAAACTTGCACATTCTGCACGTGTATCCCGCAACTTAAAGTAAAATAAAATAAATTTACAAATTTTTAGAAAAGAAAATGTGTGATACCAGCTTGGGGGGGGCATGCCCAAGATGGCCGAATAGGAACAGCTCCAGCCTCCAGCTCCCAGCATGAGCAACAAAGAAGACGGGTGATTTCTGCATTTTCAACTGAGGTACTGGGTTCATCTCACTGGGGCGTGTCAGACAGTTGGTGGGGGTCTACGGGCACAGCCCGACCAGTGAGAGCTGAAGCAGGGTGAGGCATCACCTCACCTGGGAAGCACAACAGGGAAGGGAATTCCTTTTCCTAGCCAAAGGAAATTGAGACACACAGCACCTGGAAAATCAGGTAACTCCCACCCTAATACTGCGCATTACCAAGGGTCTTAGCAAATGGCACACCAGGAGATTATACCTCACACTTGGCCTAGAGGGTCCCACGCCCATGGAGCCTCCCTCCTTGCTAGCACAGCAGTTTGAGATCTAACTGCAAGGCAGCAGTGAGGCTGGGGGAGGGATGCCCGTCATTGCTGAGGCTTAAGTAGGTAAACAAAGCCACCTGGAAGCTCGAATTGAGTGGAGCCCACCGCAGCTCAAGAAGGCCTGCCTGCCTCTGTACACTCCACCTCTGGGGACAGGGTGTAGCTAAACAAAAAGCTGCAGAAACCTCTGCAGAGGCAAATGTCCCTGTCTGACAGCTTTGAAGAGAGGAGTGGTTCTCCCAGCACGGAGGTTGAGATCTGAGAATGGACAGACTGCCTGCTCAAGTGGGTCCCTGACCCCCAAGTAGCCAAACTGGGAGACATCCCCCACTAGGTGCAGACCAACACCTCACACCTCACCCTGAGACGAAGCTTCCAGAGCAAGAATGAGACAGCAACACTCACTGTTCAGCATTCTGCAGCCTCCACTGCTGATACTAGGCAAACAGGGTCTGGAGTGGACCTCAAGCAAACTCCAACAGACCTGCAGCTGAGGGCCCTGACTGTTAGAAGGAAAACTAACAAATAGAAAGGACAACCACACCAAAACCCCATCAGTACATCACCATCATCAAAGACCAAAGGCAGATAAAACCACAGCGATGAGGAAAGAGCAATGCAGAAAAACAGGAAATTCAAAAAATCAGAGTGCATCTCCCCCTCCAAAGGAACGCAGCTCATTGTCAGCAACAGAACAAAGCTGGACAGAGAATGACTTTGACGAGTTGAGAGAAGAAGGCTTCAGTTGATCAAACTTCTCAGAGCTAAAGGAGGAACTATGTAACCAGTGCAAGAAACTAAAAACCTTGAAAAAAGAATGGCTGAATGGATAACTAGAATAATCAATGCAGAGAAGACCTTAAAAGAACTGATAGAGATGAAAACCATGACACAAGAACTACGTGACAAATGCACAAGCTTCAGTAACTGACTCAATCAACTGGAAGAAAGAGTATCAGAGATTGAAGATCAAATGAATGAAATGAAGCAAGAAGAGAAGTGTAGAAAAAAAGGGTAAAAAGAAATGAACAAAGCCTCCAAGAAATATGGGATTATGTGAAAATACCAAACCTACGTCTGATTGGTGTGCCTAAAAGTGATGGGGAAAATGGAACCAAGTTGGAAAACACTCTGCAGGATATCATCCAGGAGAACTTCCCCAACCTAGTAAGGCAGGTCAACATTCAAATTCAGGAAATACAGAGAACGCCACAAAGATACTCCTCGAGAAGAGCAACTCCAAGACACATAATTCTCAGATTCACCAAAGTTGAAATGAAGGAAAAAATGTTAAGGGCAGCCAGAGAGAAACGTCGGGTTACCCACAAAGGGAAGCCCATCAGACTAACAGTAGACCTCTCAGCAGAAACTTGACAAGCCAGAAGAGAGTGGGGGCCAATATTCAACATTCTTAAAGAAAAGAATTTTCAACCCAGAATTTCATATCCAGCCAAACTAAGTTTCATAAGTGAAGGAGAAATAAAATCCTTTACAGATAAGCAAATGCTGAGAGATTTTATCACCACCAGGCCTGCCCTACAAGAGACCCTGAAGGAAGCATAAACATGGAAAGGAACAACCGGTACCAGCCATTGCAAAAACATGCCAAAATGTAAAGTCCATCGATGCTAAGAAGAAACTGCATCATCTAAGGAGCAAAATAACCAGCTAATATCATAATGACAGGATCAAGTTCACACATAACAATATTAACCTTAAATGTAAATGGACTAAATAGTCCAATTAAAAGACAGACTGGCAAATTGGATAAAGAGTCAAGACCCATCAGTGTGCTGTGTTCAGGAGACCCATCTCACATGCAGAGACACACATAGGCTCAAAATAAAAGGATGGAGGAAGATCTACCAAGCACATGGAAAACAAAAAAAAGCAGGGGTTGCAATCCTAATCTCTGATAAAACAGATTTTAAACCATCAAAGGTCAAAAGAGACAAAGAGGGCCATTACATAATGGTAAAAGGATCAACTCATCAGGAAGAGCTAACTATCCTAAATATATATGCACCCAATACAGGAGCACCCAGATTCATAAAGCAAGTCCTTGGAAACTTACAAAGAGACTTAGACTCCCATACAATAATAATGGGAGACTTCAACACCCCACTGTCAACATTAGACAAATCAATGAGACATAAAGTTAACAAGGATATCCAGGAATTGAACTCAACTCTGCACCAAGTGGACCTAATAGACATCTACAGAACTCTCCACACCAAATCAACAGAATATACATTCTTCTCAGCACCACATTACACTTATTCCAAAATTCACCACATAGTTGGAAGTAAAGCACTCCTCAGCAAATGTACAAGAACAGAAATTATAACAAACTGTCTCTCAGACTACAGTGCAATCAAACTAGAACTCAGGATTAAGAAACTCAATCAAAACCGCTCAACTACATGGAAACTGAACAACCTGCTCCGGAATGAATACGGGGTACATAACGAAATGAAGGCAGAAATAAAGATGTTCTTTGAAACCAGTGAGAACAAAGATACAACATACCAGAATCTCTGGGACACATTTAAAGCAGTGTGTAGAGGGAAATTTATAGCACTAAATGTCCACAAGAAAAAGCTGGAATGATCTAAAATTGACACCCTATCATCACAATGAAAAGAACTAGAGAAGCAAGAGCAAACACATTCAAAAGCTAGCAGAAGGCAAGAAATAACTAAGATCAGAGCAGAACTGAAGGAGATAGAGACACAAAAAATCCTCCAAAAAAAATCAATGAATCCAGGAGTTGGTTTTTTGAAAAGATCAACAAAATTGATAGACTGCTAGCAATATTAATAAAGAAGAAAAGAGAGAAGAATCAAATAGATGCAATAAAAAATGATAAATGGGATATCACCACCAACCCCACAGAAATACAAACTATTATCAGAGAATACTATAAACACCTCTACACAAATAAACTAGAAAACCTAGAAGAAATTAATAATTTCCTGGACACTTACACTCTCCCAAGACTAAACCAGGAAGAAGTTGAATCCCTGAATAGACCAATAGCAGGCTCTGAAATTGAGGCAATAGTTAATAGCCTACCAACCAAAAAAAGTCCAGGACCAGACAGATTCACAGTCAAATTCTACCAGAGGTACAAGGAGGAGCTGGTACCATTCCTTCTGAAACTATTCCAATCAATAGAAAAAGAGGGAATCCTCCCTAACTCATTTTATGAGGCCAACATCATCCTGATACCAAAGCCTGGCAGAGACACAACAAAAAAAGAGAATTTTAGAGCAATATCCCTGATGAACATTGATGCAAAAATCCTCAATAAAATACTGGCAAATCGAATCCAGCAGCACATCAAAAAGCTCATCCACCATGATCAAGTGGGCTTCATCCCTGTGATGCGAGGCTGGTTCAACATATGCAAATCAATAAACAGAACAGCACATAAACAGAACCAAAGACAAAAACCACATGATTATCTCAATAGATGCAGAAAAGGCCTTTGACAAAATTCAACAGCCCGTCATGCTAAAAACTCTCAATAAATTCAGTATTGATGGAATGTATCTCAAAGTAATAAGAGCTATTTATGACAAACCCACAGCCAATATCATACTGAATGGGAAAACTGGAAGCATTCCCTTTGAAAACTGGCGCAAGACAGGGATGCCCTCTCTCACCACTCCTATTCAACATAGTGTTGGAAGTTCTGACTAGGGCAATCAGGCAAGAGAAAGAAATAAAGCGTAGTCAGTTAGGAAAAGAAGAAGTCAAATTGTTTCTCTTTGCAGATGACATGATTGTGTATTTAGAAAACCCCATTATCTCAGCCCGAAATCTCCTTAAGCTGATAAGAAACTTCAGCAAAGTCTCAGGATACAAAATCAATGTGCGAAAATCACAAGCATTCTTATACACCAGTAACAGACAGAGAGAGAGCCAAATCATGAATGAACTCCCATTCACAATTACTTCAAAGAGAATAAAATATCTAGAAATCTAACTTAGAAGGGATGTAAAGGACCTCTTCAAGGAGAACTACAAACCACTGCTCAGTGAAATAAAAGAGGACACAAACAAATGAGAGAACATACCATGCTCATGGATAGGAAGAATCAATATTGTGAAAATGGCCATACTGCCCAAGGTAATTTATAGATTCGATGTCATCCCCAGTAAGCTACCAATGATTTTCTTCACAGAATTGGAAAAAACTGCTTTAAATCTTTTAAGATACTTCCTAGATGTGTATATATGATATATACATGTTTGTATGTGTATGTACATATACTCACATACATATATATGTGTATTTTGTTCATATATTTTATTTAAAAGTTCATAAAAAGGCTTTTGTCATTTGATGTACCTAAAAAGTAATATTTGTGGCAAATTTTCTTATTAACAAACAACATGAATGGGCACTGCAGGTAGAAATAAATTTTCTAGAGAAGAAAAAAAAAAAAAAACTGCTTTAAAGTTCGTATGGAACCAAAAAAGACCCCGCATTTCCAAGACAATCCTAAACCAAAAGAACAAAGCTGGAGGCATCACGCTACCTGACTTCAGACTATACTACAAGGCTACAGTAACCAAAACAGCACGGTACTAATACCAAAACAGAGATATAGACCAATGGAACAGAACAGAGTCCTCAGAAATAATACCACACATCTACAGCCATCTGATCTTTGACAAAGCTGACAAAAATAAGAAATAGGGAAAGGATTCCCTATTTAATAAATGGTGCTGGGAAAATTGGCTAACCATAAGTAGAAAGCTGAAACTGGATCCTTTCCTTACTCCTTATACGAAAATTAATTCAAGATGGATTAGAGACTTAAATGTTAGACCTAAAACCATAAAAACCCTAGAAGAAAACCTAGGCAATACCATTCAGGACACAGGCATGGGCAAGGACTTCATGTCTAAAACACCAAAAGCAACGGCAACAAAAGCCAAAATTGACAAATGGGATCTAATTAAATTAAAGAGCTTCTGCACAGTAAAAGAAACTACCATCAGAGTGAACAGGCAACCTACAGAGAGGGAGAAAATTTTTGCAATCTACTCAACTGACAAAGGGCTCATATCCAGAACCTACAAAGAACTCAATCAAATTTACAAGAAAAAAACAAACAACCCCATCAAAAAGTGGGCAAAGGAAATGAACAGAGACATCTCAAAAGAAGACATGCATACAGGCAACAGACACATGAAAAAATGCTCATCATCACTGGCCATCAGAGAAATGCAAATCAAAACCACAATGAGATATCATCTCACACCAGTTAGAATGGCAATCATTAAAAAATCAGGAAACAGGCCGGGCGCGGTGGCTCAAGCCTGTAATCCCAGCACTTTGGGAGGCCGAGATGGGCGGATCACGAGGTCAGGAGATCGAGACCATCCTGGCTAACACGGTGAAACCCCGTCTCTACTAAAAAATACAAAAAACTAGCCGGGCGCGGTGGCAGGCGCCTGTAGTCCCAGCTACTCGGGAGGCTGAGGCAGGGGAATGGCGTGAACCCAGGAGGCGGAGCGTGCAGTGAGCTGAGATCCGGCCACTGCACTCCAGCCTGGGCGGCAGAGCGAGACTCTGTCTCAAAAAAAAATAAAAATAAAAATAAAAAATAAAAAATCAGGAAACAACAAGTGCTGGAGGGGATGTGGAGAAATAGGAACACTTTTACACTGTTGGTGGGACTGTAAACTAGTTCAACCATTGTGGAAAACAGTGTGGTGATTCCTCAAGGATCTAGAACTAGAAATACTATTTGACCCAACCATCCCATTACTGGGTATATACCCAAAGGATTATAAATCATGCTGCTATAAAGACACATGCACACGTATGTTTATTGTGGCACTATTCACAATAGCAACGACTTGGAACCAACCCAAATGTCCATCAGTGACAGACTGGATTAAGAAAATGTGGCACATATACACCATGGAATACTATGCAACCATAAGAAAGGATGAGTTCACGTCCTTTGTACGGACATGGATGCAACTGGAAACCATCATTCTCAGCAAACTATCGCAAGAACAGAAAACCAAACACCACATGTTCTCACTCATAGGTGGCAATTGAACAATGAGATCACTTGGACACAGGAAGGGGAACATCACACAACGGGGCCTATTGTGGGGAGGGGAGATGGGGGAGGGATAGCATTAGGAAATAAACCTAATGTAAATGACAAGTTAATGGGTGCAGCACACCAACATGGCACATGTATACATATGTAACAAACCTGCACGTTGTGCACATGTACCCTAGAGCTTAAAGTATAATAATAATTTTAAAAAAAAGAAAATATGGTACATAAACACCATGGAATACTATGCAGCTATGAAAAAGAATGAGTTTATGTCCTTTACAGAGACATGGATGAAGCTGGAAGCCCTCATCCTCAGCAAACTAACACAGAAACAAAAACCAACCACCACATGGTCTCACTCATAAGTGGGAGTTGAACAATGAAAACACATGGACACAGTAAGGGAAACAATGCACACCAGGGCCTGTTACGGGGTGGGGAGGGTGAGGGAACGGAACTTAGAGGAGGGGTCAATAGGTGCAGCAAACCACCATGGCACAAGTATACCTACCTGCATGTTCTACACATGTATTCTGACACTTAATTTAAAAAAAGAAAAAGAAAAGTAAAGAAGTAGTGGCCTAGGGAATGCCAATGTAGATCATTTCTGAAAACGTGGGTTTATAGGCACATCTGTGATACTATCTATTAAAATGGAATTCTGGACCAAAGATAAAGAAGTGGTGTCTCTGATAAATATCATCTATTTTTGGTTTATTAAATGACTGATTGGCCTTTGAGTTTCTAATCCTTTTCAACTTAACAGGTGTTTTCTCTAATATTTTTAGAAACTCATATTTTAGCTCATCTAATAATTCTAGAGTAACTGCAGAATCCACATATTACCGCCAACACTTTCCATCAATGAACACAGGAATCTCTCAGTTGAATCATTTGCAAGTCAAATGAATGTATACATGTGCTATCACTGTTGGTTTGTACTGAAGAGAGAAGGTTATGTGATGCAGACTGTTTATAGCCATGAAATAAGATGTTTCTGTCAAATCCTTGCTTGCTTTTACTAACTTGGTACATTTTACCACATCTGATTGTGGATGTTCAATGTTGATCTCAAAATCTGGTGTTTGTAGGGTTATGCTTTCAATTAAAACCAATTCTTGAGTCTGCTGAAAGTAAATACCACATTTGGTATCCAGCACTCTAGGGAGTGAAGACAAGCATGTGCTACTTTAATAACATGTTCAAGTTTTTGAGCCTGTTCCTCCCCTTTCACTGCCAAAAAATTACAGGTTGACAATATTATCCACATTCCTCACAGAAGTATTTCTGTTTCCTCTAAAGAGAGCTCAATTTTCATCTTCCTTTAGTGCAACACTGATACCCAGCACTCTTCCAAAGTTTCTGGTGAAATCCACTAATTCATTCACATTACCTCCTCATCAGTCTGCAGACATTTTACTCCAAGGATTCCTATTGAATTTGGTGAAAGAATAGTATATATAAATAATTGCAGTGTTTACTGTAAGCTGAGAGACATTGAGATGCTGTGCCACATCTTGGATGAGGTTAGCCATCTGCTGGCACTAGGAGAGCTCTTTATCGACCTGCACTCCACATTGGCTACTTGGCCTGTCGTCCAGCTGTTCCCTAGTAAGAGCCAATGAGAAGAAGCTCCACGTCTGGCACCATGACACTTCCTCCTCCACCCATCCCCACAAATTATATCTTTTTCTTTTCATTGGCATACAATAATTGTACACATTCATGGGGTACATAGTGATATTTCAATACATATAATGTATAGTGAGCAAATAAAGGTAATTGGCATATTCATCTTCTTGAACATTTATTATTTCTTGAACATTCAGTTCTTGAACATCTTGAACATTCACTTTTTTTCATTCTAGTTATTTGAAACTATATAGTATATTATTGTTAACTCTATAGTAATTCTACAGGGCTATAGAACTCTAGAATTTATTCCTCCTATCTAACTACAATTGCATATCTTTTAAGAAATTTTCCCTATTCTCCTCTTTCCCTTACCTTTGCCAACTTCTAGTATCTTCTGCTGTACTTTTCACTTCTATGAGATCAGCATTTTTAGCTTCGATTATATGAATAAGAATATGCAGTATTTTACTTTCTATTCCTGGATTACTTCACTTAATATAATGTCTTCTAGTTCCATCCATGTCATGGCAAATGACAGAATTTTATTCTTTTATGACTGAATAATATTTCATTGTGTGTATATATACCACATTTGCTTTATCCATTAATCTTTTGTTGGAAATCTAGGTTGATTTCATATATTGGTTATTGTGAATAGTGCCACAATAAACATGAGGGTGCAAATGTCTCTTCAATGTTCTGATTTCCCTTCCTTTGGATAAATGCCCAGTAGTGAGATTGCTAGATCATGTGGTAGTTCTATTTGTAGTTGTTTGAGAAACCTCCATACTGTTCTTTATGGAAGCTGTAGTAGTTCACATCCCCACCAATAGTGTATAAGAGTTCTATTTTTTTCTGCATCTTCACCAGCATTTGTTATTTTTTGTCTTTTTGGTAACAGCCATCCTAACTAGGGTGAGCCGATACCTCAGTGTATTTTTGTTTTTCTTTCCCTGAGATGGAGTCTCGCTCTGTCACCCAGGCTGGAATGCAGTTTGGCACGATCTGAGCTCACTGTAGCCTCCGCCTCTTGGGTTCAAGTGATTCTCCTGTCTCAGTTTCCAAGTAGCTGGGACTATAGGCATGCACTACCAGGCCCAGTTAATTTTTTGTATTTTTAGTAGAGATGAGGTTTCACCATGTTGGCCAGGCTGATCATGAACTCCTGACCTCAGTGGATCCACCCTCCTTGACCTCCCAAAGTGCTGGGGTTGCGGGCGGGAGCCACTGGTGGGAGCCGCGGGCAGGAGCCACCGCACCCAGCCCTCACTGTGGTTTTGAATTGCATTTCTCTGATGCTTAGTGATGTTGAGTATTTTTGTATACAGATTTATTAGCCATCTGTATGTCTTCTTTTGAGAAATGTCTGTTCATATTATTTGCCCCCTTTTCATTGAATTGTTTGTTCTTTTGCTGTTGAGATATTTGAGTTTCTTGTGTATTCTGGATGTTAATCCCCTATTGGGTGAATAGTTTGAAAACATTTTCTCCCATTTTGTAGGCTGTTTTTTCTTCATGTTGATTATTTTCTTCGTTATACAGAGCTTTTTAGTTTTATATAGCCCCATTTGTTTTTGCTTTTGTTGCCTGTGTGTTTGAAGTCTTATTCATAAAATCTTTTCCCAGACCAGTGTCCTGAAGTGTTTCTACTATTGTTTTTTCTAGTGCTTTTATAGTTTGAGGTCTTAGATTTAGTTATTTGTCCCATTTGGAGCTCATTGTTGAATAGGGTGAGAAGTGGGAGTTTAGTTTCATTCTTCTGCACACAGATATCCAGTTTTCCCAGCACCATATATTAAAGAGACTATCCTTTCTCCAGTGAGTGTTCTTGGTGCCTTTAATTCAAAATTCAAAAATCAATTGGCTGGAGATACATGGATTACTTTCTGAATTCTCCATTCTGTTCCATTAGCCTATGTATCTGTTTATATGTTGATACTATGCTCTTTTTTGTTGTTCTTGTTACTACAGCTTTGTAGGACATTTTGAAGTCTGGTAGTGTGGCACCTACAGCTTTGTTCTTTTTACTCAGTATTCCTTTAGCTATTTGAGGTCTTTTGTGATTCCATACAATTTTTTTAAAAATTTTCTAATTATGTGAAGAATGTCATTAGTATTTTGCTATGGATTGCATTGAATCTATAGATTGCTTTGGGTAGCATGGTCATTTTAACAGGATTAATTACTTTGATCCATGAGCATGGAATAAGTGTTTTGTAGTTTTCCTTGTAGAGGTCTTGTAACTGCTTGGTTACATTTATTTCTAGGCATTTTTCTTTTGTAACTATTACATGTGAGATTTCCTTCTTGATTTCTTTTTCAAGTAGTTTGTTGTTCATGTATTGAAACATTACTGAGTTTTGTATATTTATTGTGTATTCTGCAAGGTTACTGAATTCATTTATTACTTATAAGAGTTTTTTGATAAAGTCTGTAGGTTTTTCTATATATAAAATCATGCTCTCTGAAAACAAGGACATATTGATATCTTCCTTTCCAATTTGGATGCCTTTTATTTCTCTCTTGCCTAATTGCTCTGGCTAGGACTCCCAGGACTATGTTGAATAAAAGTAGTGACAGTTGGCACCTTTGTCTTATTCTAGTGCTTACAGCAAAAGCTCTCAGCTTTTCCCCATTTACTATGATGTTAGCTGTGGGTTTGTCACATGGCCTTTATTGTGTTGAGTTACTTTCCCTCTATACACAATTTTTTGAGAGTTTTTATCATGAAGGGGTGTTGAATTTTATCAAATGCTTTTTTTTATTCTTCTATTTCTGTGACAAATGTCTTTGGTATTTTGAAAGGGATCATATGGGTTGGTCATTCATTTTGTTGATATGATGTATCCTGTTTATTGATTTTCATATGTTGAACCATCTTTGCATCCATGGGATAAATCCCACTTGATCATAGTGCATTATCTTTTTTGATGTATTGTGGGATTCAGTTTGTTAGTACTTTCTCAAGGATTTTTGCATCTATGTTCATCGGGGCATTGGCCTGCAGTTTCCTTTTTTTAATTGGGCCCTTGTATCGCACTGAGTTTCCTGAAGATTGCTATTTCAAAGTTTTTTCTGGCATTTTATATATTTCCTTATGATTGGGGTCTGTTATTGGAGAATTGTTACGTTACTTTGGAAGTGTCATGTTTCCTTTTTTCACATTTTACCTATTCCTATGTTGATAACTATGCATCTGATGAAACAGTCACCACTTCCAATTTTATGAAATAGCTTTTATAGAGAAACATTTATTTGTTTAGGTGGGTCTTGGGGTGTTGATTCTGTAAGGTGCATTGGCTTTGGTTCTAGGTGGATGTAGTAGTGTGGTCTCTGTGTGGTTTCTTTAGCTGTAACCCATGTTAGTGACATTTACAAGTGTCTCAGCAGCCCATGCTGAAATGAGTGTGGCAATGGTGGTGTGGCTTTGTTAGGGGTGGACTCATTGGTCTGTTTCTCAGGTTAGGGGTGCATGCGTGTACACAGCAGATTGGCCAACTTGATGTCTGGCTCACTGGGGTTGGAACCATGTGGCTATTACTCTAGTCAGGGGCACCATGTGTGATTCCTCATCTGGCCTGGGAACATGTCTGCCAGGGATGGCCCTCAGGGCTGTTTCTCAGGCCCAGAACATGGGCACATAACTGCTTGGTGGCCTAGGGAAATATCTGCTGAAGGTGGCCCATGGGGCAATTTTGCAGCCCTGGGACATGGCCACATGCCTTTTTGGCAGGCCTGGGTGTGTCTGCTGGGGTTGGCCCTCAGGGCTGTTTCTCAGGTCTGGGATGGAGGAGCCCATACTCAAAAAATATTGAGAGGGCTTAACTGCACAGGTGAATAGGCTAGTGTGAGACCTAGCTGTGTCTCCTTCCACAGGGTTGGTCCAGTAAGGGTGTAGCATCAGAGAGGGCTCCCCCAAAGCCCATCAGCAGACGTGGTGAGGGAGTTACCTCTCTTATCCTTAATCCACAGTACACAACTGCAAATGCACAGATACACAAAGGAACCATGTGACTGAGTAAGAGCTTATCTACTGCTCATTGCTGTCAACTGCCATCTACTAAAATGCAGCCCAAATTACAAAGTCAAAAATCACTTTACTAAATTTACCCCCTATGAAACCAAGAGCAAGAATTCTACAACAAAGAAAGACCCTGTACAGAGCCTTAGTCCTCTGAAAACTTCCAGAAATGAAGTCAACAGATGAAACTCAATTTATACCTCAATTAAAAGAGTATCAGCCCTCCCAGATGAGCAAGAATCAGCACAAGAACTCTGGCAATTTAAAAAGCCAGAGTGTTCCCTTACCTCCAAATAAGCCCACTGGCACCCCAGCAATGGTTCTTAACCAGTTTGAATTGTCTGAAATGACAGACAAGGAATTCTGAATCTGGATGGCAAGGAAGTTCATTGAGATTGAGGAGAAAATTCAAATTCAATCTAAGGAAGCCAAGCAATCCAGTAAACCAATTCAAGGCTGAAAGATAAAATTCCCATTTTAAGACTAACCCAAACTGAGCATAAGCTGAAATATTGGCTACAAGATTTTCATAATACAATTGGAAGTATTGACAGCATAATAGACCAAGCTGAGAAAAGAATCTCGGTGCTAAAGTATGAGTTATTTGAACCAGCACAGTCAGACAAAAATAAAGAAAAATAAATAAGAAAAATGAAAAAATTATCTGATAAATATGGGATTATGTAAAGAGACCAAATGACTTAGCATCATTTCTGAGATGGAAGGAGAGAGAATAAGCTACATGGAAAATATATTTGAGGACACAGTTCATAAAAATTTCCCCGATCTCACTAGAGAAGTCAATATCCAAATCTAAGAAATACAGAGAACCTCAGCCAGATACAAGATGACCATTCCCAAGGCTTATAGTCATTAGATTCACCAAGGTCAATATAAAACAAAAAACTTTAAAAACAACTAGAGAGAATGGGGCAGGTCACCTACAGAAAAAAATCCCATCAGGCTAGCAGCAGATTTCTCAGCAGAAATCTTACAAGCCAGATAAGATTAGAGGTCTATTTTTAGTGTCCTTAAAGTAAAGAAATTCCAACCAAGAATTTCATGTCCTGCCAAACTAAACTTCATAAGTTAAAGAGAAGTAAAATCTTTCTGTAACAAACACATGCTGAGGGAATACATTTCAACCAGACCAGCTGTATAAGAGGCCCTTAAGGGAATACTAAATACGGATTCAAAAGAATGACACCTGCTATCACAGAAGCACACCTAAGCCCATAGCCCACAGGCACTATAAGGTAACTATGCAATCAAGTCTATATAACAATCAGCTAACAACACCATGATAGGATCAAAATCACACATATCAATACTAATCTTGAATGTGAATGGGTTAAATGTCTCACTTAAAAGATACAGACTGGCAATCTGGATTAAAAGACAAGACCCAACCATCTGTTGTTTTCAAAAGATCCATGTCACATGTGGCAATACCCACCAGCACAAAGTAAAAGGATGTAAGGAGTAAGATCTACCATGCAAATAGAAAACAAACAAACAAAAATAGGAGTCACTATTTTTATATCAGATGAAACAGACTTTAATAAAAATTACAGACAATAAAGGGCTTACATAATGACAAAGGATACACTCCAACAAAAAAGTTTAACTATCCTAAATATACACACATCCAATATTGGAGCACCCAGATTCATAAAGCAAGTTCTTTTAGACCTACAAAAATACTTACACAACTACACAACAATAGTGGGAGACTTCAACACCCCACTGTCAGCATTAGATGGATCACATCAAAACAAAAATCTAAAAAAGAAACTCTGAGGTTGGGCACAGTGGTTCACACCTGTAATCTCAGCCCTTCAGAAGGCTGAGGTGGGTGGATCATTGGAGCCCAGGAGTTTGAGACCAACCTGGACAACATAACAAACCCTGTCTCTACAAAAAATACAAAAATTAGCAGGGCATGGTGGCATGCACCTGTAATCCCAGCTGTTCAGGAGGCTGAGGCAGGAGGATCAATTGAGCCTGGGAGGTCAAGGCTTCAGTGAACTGTGATCAGTCCACTGTACTCCCGCCTGGGCAGAAGAGTGATACCCCAGCTCAAAAATAAATATATAAATAAATTAAATAAATAAATAAGAAACTTTGGACTTAAACTCAACACTTGCCCAATTGGATCTAATAGACATATACAGAACACTCCACCCAAAAAACACAGAATATACAGTCTTCTCATCTGCACATTGAATATGTCTTAAGATTGACCACATGCTTGGTCATAAAGCAAGCCTCAATAAATTCAAAAAAATTGAAATCATACAAAGCACACTCTCAGACCACAGTGCAATAAAAATAGAAATCAATACCAAGAATATTTCTCAAAACTACACAAATACATGGAAATTAAACAACTTACTAATGAATAACTCCTGGGGAAACATTAAAATTAAGAAAGAAATAAAAAATTATTTTAAATCAATGAAAATAAGGACACAACAATACAAAAATCTGCAGAATGCAGCCAAAGCTGTGGTAACAGGAAAGTTTATAGACCTAAATGCCTTCATCAAGAAGTTAGAAAGGTCTCAAATTAGCAATCTAACTTTGCACCTAAAGGAAATATTAAAAAAAAAAAAAAAAAAGAACAAACCAATCCCAAAGCTAGCAGAAAAAAAGAAATAACTAAAATTAGAGAATAATGTAATGAAATTAAGATGCAAAAATCCATACAAAAGATCAATGAAACCAACTGTTGGGTCTTGAAAAAATAAATAATATCGATAAACCCCTAACTAGACCAACAAAGAAAAAGAAAATCCAAATAAGCACAATCAGAAGTGACAAATGTGATATTATAATTTATCCCACAAAAATACAAAAGATACTAGGAGAAACAATGAACCACTCTATGCAGACTAATTAGAAAATCTAGAGAAAATAAATAAATTTCTTGAGGCATACAATCTCCCAAGATTGAATCTGGAAGAGATTGAAACCCTGATTAGACCAAAGTCAACTTTTGGAATTGAATCAGTAACAAAGAACATGACAACAACAACAAAAAGCCCCATACTGGATGGATCCACAACCAAATTCCACCAGATGTACAAAGAAGAACTGATAACTGTTATACTAAAACTATTTCAAAAGATTGAGGAGGAGGTCCTCCTCCCTAATTTGTTCTATGAAGCCAGCATCATTCTGATACCAAAATCTGGCAAAGATGCAATGAAAAAATAAAACTCTAGGCCAACATCCTTCAGGAACATAGACACAAAAATCCTCATTAAAATACTAGCCAGTCAAATTCAGTAGCACATTAAAAAGTTAACCCAGCACAATAAAATGGCTTTATTCCTGGGATGCAAGCTAGTTTAATATATACAAATCAATAAATGTCATTTACCACATAAACAGAATCAAAAACAAAAGCTACATGATCGTCTTGATAGAAGCAGAGAAAACTCTTGATAATATCCAACATCTCTTTATGATAAAAACCCTCAATAAACTAGACATTGACAGAACATACATCAAAACACTAAGAGCAGTCTATAACAAACCCACAGCCAACATTATCCTGAATGAGCAAAAGCTCAAATCATTCTCCTAGAGAACTGGAACAAGACAATGATGTCCAATCTCACCACTCCTATTTAACATATTACTGAAAGTCCTAGTCAGAGCAATCAGACAAAGAAAGAAAGAAAAAGCATCCAATTAGGAAAAGAAAAAGTCGAACTATCTCTCTTCACTGATATTATTATATACCTAGAAAATCCTAAAGACTCTACCAAAAAGCTTCTAGAATTGATAAACAACTTTAGTAAGGCTTCAGGGTACAAAATCAATGTACAAAAATCAGTAGCATTCCTATATACCAACAACACCCAGACTGACAGCCAAATCAAGAACAAAATTTCACTTGCAATAGCCACACAAAAAAGAAATACCTAGAAATACAGCTAACAAAGCGGGTGAAAGATCTCTAAAAGGAGAACTATAAAACACTCATGAAAGAAATCAGAGATAATGCAAATAAATGGAATAACATTTCATGCTCATAGATTGGAAGAATCAATATCATTAAAATGGCCATACTGCCCAAAGCAATTTACAGGTTCAATGATATTCTTATTAAACTACCAATATGATTCTTAACAAAATTAGAAAGAACTATTCTAAAATTTATATGGATCCACAAGAGCCTAAATAGATAAAGCAATCCTAAGCAAAAAGAGCAAAGCCAGAGATATAACATTACCTGATTTTAACTATACTATAAAGCCACAGTTACCAAAACTGCTTGGTACTAGTACAAAAACAGACATAATGGAACAAAATAGAAAATGATAAATAATGCTGCACACCTACAGCTATCTGACCTTCAACAAGGCCAACAAAAACAAGCAAAGAGGAAGGGACTCCAAGTCAATAAATAGTGCTTGGATAACTGGCTAGCAGAAGATTGAAAATGGATCCATATCTTTTCCTTTTCACCAGATACAAAAACTAATTAAAAGTAGATTAAGAATTTAAATGTAAGACCTCAAACCATAAAAATCCTAGAAGAAAATCTAGGAAATACTCTTTACAACATCAGCATTGGGAAAGAATTTCTGGCTAAGTCCCCAAAAGCTATTACAACAAAATAAAACAAAAAAGACAAGTGGGACCTAATTAAACTAAAGAGTCTTTTCACGTAGAAAGAAACTATAAACAGAGTAAAAAGACAATCTGCAGAATGAGAGAAAATACTTGCAAGCTACACATCCAACTAAGATTTAATATGTAGAATCTGTAAGGAACTTAACAACTGAGAAAAACAAATTAACCCCATTAGAAAGTGGGCAGGCCGGGCGCGGTGGCTCAAGCTTGTAATCCCAGCACTTTGGGAGGCCGAGACGGATCACGAGGTCAGGAGATCGAGACCATCCTGGCTAATACGGTGAAACCCCGTCTCTACTAAAAAATACAAAAAACTAGCCGGGCGAGGTGGCGGGCGCCTGTAGTCCCAGCTACTCGGGAGGCTGAGGCAGGAGAATGGCGGGAACCCGGGAGGCGGAGCTTGCAGTGAGCTGAGATCCGGCCACTGCACTCCAGCCGGGGTGACAGAGCGAGACTCCGTCTCAAAAAAAAAAAAAAAAAAAAAAAAAGAAAGTGGGCAAAGGACAATAACAGACACCTCAAAAGTGCCCAAGAAACATGAAACAATGCTCAGCATCACTAGCCACCAGAAAAAAAATGCAAATCAAAACCACAAGAGATACCATCTCACACCAGTAGAATAACTATTATTAAAAAGACAAAAAATAACAGGTCTTGTTAAGGTTGCAGGGAAAAGGGAACACTTATACACTGCTCTTAGGAATGTATATTAGTTCAACCATTGTGGAAAGCAGTGTGGTGATTTTTCACAGAACATAAAACAGAATTGCCATTCAATGCAGCAATCACATTATTGGGCATATACCCAAAGGTATACATAAATTGTTCTACCATAAAGATACATGCCCCTATATGTTAATTGCTGCAACATTCATAATAGCAAAGACATGGCATTGACCCAGATGCTCATCAATGGTAGATTGGATAAAGAAAATGTGGTAAAAGACATAGGGTGGGACGAGATGGTGAAATAGAAGCTTCCACTGACCATCACCCTGTAGGAACACCAAGTTAAACAACCATCTACACAAAAAAAGCACCCTTCATAAGAACAAAAAATCAGGTGAGTACTCACAGTACTTCATTTTAACTTCACGTCATTAAAGGCACTGAAGATGGTAAACAAGGTAGTCTTGAATTGTCCATTCCACCCCTCCCCCGCTGCTCCTGCAGAGGTCACATGTCATGGGGAAAGCTGTGCATGGGGGAGATAGAGAGTGCAGTAATCGAGACTTTGCATTCAACTTAGTGCTGCCCTGTCACAGGGCAAAGCAAAACCATGCTGACCTAAGCTGATACCTACCCATGGAGAAAGAACTTAAACCAGCTCTAGCCAGGGGGAAATCACCCATCCCAGGAGTCAGAACTTAAATTCTGGCAGGCCTCACCACCATGGGCTGAAGTGCTCTGGGGCTGTAAATAAACTTAAAGGGCAGTCTATGGCACAAAAATTGCAATTCCTGGGCAAGTCCTACTGCAGAGAAAAACTCAAAGCCAGTGGACCTCTGGGGCATACGACTTACTGAGACACCAGAGAGAATAGCTAAAGGAGTGCTTTCACTACTCATCCCCACAACCCAGGCAGCACAGCTCATGGCTCCAAAGAGAAGGGTCCAATTCAACAAGAAAAGCTAACTATCCTAAATATATATGCACCCAATACAGGAGCACTCAGATTCATAGAGCAAATTCTTAGATACCTACAAAGAGACTTAGACTCCTACACAATAATAGTGGGGGATTTTAACACCCCACTGTCAATATTAGGTAATTGAGACAGAAACTTAACAAAGATATGAAGGCCCGAACTCAGCTCTTGATCAAGTGAACCTGATAGATATCTACAGAACTCTTCACCCAAAAACGACAAAATATACATGCCTCTCATCACCACATGGCACTTACTCTAAAACTGATCACATAATCAGAAGTAAAACACTCCTCAGCAAATGCAAAAGAACTGAAATCATAACAAATAGTCCCTCAGACCACAGCACAATCAAATTAGAACTCAAAATTAAGAAATTCACTCAAAACCACACAACTACATGGAAATTGAGCAATCTGCTCCTGAATGACTATTGGGTAAACAATGAAATTAAGGTAGAAATCAAGTTCTTTGATACTAATGAGAACAAAGAAACAACATATCAGAATCACTGGGACACAGCTAAAGCAGTGTTAAGGAGAAAATTTATAGCACTAAATGCCCATCACAAAGCTAAAAAGATCTCAAGTTAACAACTTAACATCACAACTAAAAGAACTAGAGAACAAAGAGCAAACAAACCCAAAGCCAGCAGAAGTCAAGAAATAACCAAGATTAGAGTTAAACTGAACAAGATGGAGACACAAAAAGCCCTTCAAAAAAATCAACAAATCGAGGAGCTGTTTAATAATTTTAAAAATTAATAAAATAGACTGCTAGCTAGACTAATAAAGAAGACAAGAGAGAATGATCAAATAAACACAATCAGAAATGATAAAGGGGATAGAACCACTGACCCCACAGAAATACAAACAACCATCAGAGAATGAAATAAACACCTCTATGCACATAAACTAGAAAATCTAGGAGAAATGGATGAATTCCTGAACACATAAACTCTCCCAAGACTGAACCAGGAAGAAATTTAATCCCTGTATAGACCAATAATGAGTTCTGAAGTTGAGGCAGTAATAAATAACCTGCCAACCAAAAAAGCCCAAGACCAGACAGATTCACAGCAGAATTCTACCAGAGGTACAAAGAAGAGCTGGTAGTATTTCTTCTGAAACTATTCCAAAAAATTGAAAAGGAGTGACTCCTCCCTAACTCATTCTGTGAGGTGAGCATCATCCTGATGCCAAAACCTGGCAAAGATACAACAACAACAGAAGAAAACTTCAGGCCAATATCCCTGATGAACATTTATGCAAAAATCCTTAGTAAAATACTGGCAAACTTAATCCAGCAGTACATCAAAAGGGTTATCCACCATGATCAAATTGGCTTCATCCCTGGGAGGTAAGGTTGGTTCAGTATATGCAAATTAATAAATGTGATTCATCACATTAACAGAGCTAAAGAAAAAAAAACACATGACTGTTTCAACAGATGCAGAAAAGGCCTTCGGTAACATTCAACATCCCTTCATGTTAAAACTCTCAATAAACTAGGTATTGAAGAAACATACCCCAAAATGATAAAAGTCATATATGCCAAACCCACAGCCAATATCATACTGAATGGGCAAAAGCTGGAAGCATTCCCCTTGAAACCTGGCACAAGATAAGGATGCCCTTTCTTACAACTGCTATTCAACATAGTATTGGAAGTTCTGCCCAGGACAATCAGGCAAGAGGAATAAATAAAAGTGTTCAAATAGAAAGAGAAGAAGTCAAATTATCTTTTCCCAAGCTTTTCACTTGGGAAAGGACAAAACTTATCAATGTGTTCAAAGGTGTTTTCAGGCAGGAAATCTCCAAATTGGTTAAGCATGTAACCTCTCTACCTCACTTCCAACAGGAATTAGCACAACTGGCAGAAGTCCAACCCCAGGAAATAGAACAATCTTTATTTAACCCAGGAAATTTGGTATTAAGAAAAATTCTCATCTCCATCTCCTTCCCTAAGCCAAGCTGGGAAGGGCCCTACACTGTTCTTCTTTCAACTCCCTAGGCAGTAAAAGTTACAGGAATCAACTCCTGTATACATCACACTCAGGTCAAAGCCCGGAGAGCTAAGGCAACAACCCCTGACAGCCCAGAGGAATGTTCTGAATATCAATGTTAAGAAATAGAAGATCTTAAGTTGAAAATTATAAAAGGTAAGTAACTGAGTGAGGTCTACTCATCTTATTCAGTTCCACTCCTACCTCACCAGATACCTTTTATTATTTCTACCCTTTCCTCTTAAAATTTGTCACTAAATAGTAAGACTTCTTTTTAATTCATATTTGCAGGGAGATTTAATTATACATGGAATTGCATTTGTAACTTTGTAGATCCCCAAAGGGAAATGTTATATCTTGGCAAGTAAAGTTTTCAACAGAAATTATTTACTATGCCACTTTTGTGGTATAGTAGGATTAATAATTGCAAGAAAAATTTAGTAAAGATTGTTTTGCTTATAGCAGGAGTAATCGTTATGGATAATAAGCAAGCATAAAAGTTTTACTATCATTAAGTTTAATAAGACTTTTTATTGAAAATTAATAATATAATGCGCTCTAAATTATGGAAAGAAGGTTATAAAGAAAAAGATTTTATATAGGAAATGATTTTGTATGGTAAACACTTGTCCTAAAAGTAAATAACTGGTAGTTTAAAGGATGGATGTTTAGGACAAGTCAAAAAGTTTAAGTGCGTTGTTAGAGGGTCTGTGCAAGTCATAAAAGATTTTAATAATTAAAGAAAGGAATTGTCAAGATTAACGCTAAAGGTATTTTAGCGACCCAATAATGTATCTCTCCCAAGCATATTGCAAGTTATAAAAATGGCTAAAACTAAAGTTATTCTCTAATGGTAAGCCAAGGAGAAATGTATGCTTTTCTCAAGGAAAATGTTACTTTTATGTTAACGTTTCTGGTAATGTACAGGGACATCTAGTGGAGGCAAACCGGTATTGCAATTCATTGGTGCAACTATACAGGTGTCAAACTCTACTGTCAGTTACGGCCTATGGGACACCCACTAGCAGTGGTCATCTTAATGCTCATATTCTAACCCTATATTTTAAACCTTCTTGTAAAATTTATCTCTTTTTGCCTAGAAGCAATAAAAGTTCAAACAGTGCTGCAAGCAGAGCCATACATGGACATGCCATTCTTCCAAAAACTCTTAAATCAACCTAGGAGAAGGCCCGACTGCTGTTCCCCTACATGACACCCCTTTTCAGCAGGACGTAGCCAGAAAGAATCATCACCCAACACCCCCTAAAAGCAGTTAGGTTTGCTTCTCTTGAGGGAGGGAATAAGACAGGAGTAATTAAGAAATAATTTTTAGGCAGGTAGAAAAGGCAAAGATTCTGGGTGGAAATTTTCCTGTCATAAGAAGCGACCTCCGAACGATTTCTTTTCTAACAGAAAGGTGGCTTAAAGAGCTAGGCTGGCAAGCTTTGATATGCAAATGCTAACCATTAAAAACTCACCCAATATGGCCATTCCTGCCTTCTTCTTCTTGTCACCAGGTGTGCCAAGTGTCATGGCCACCTCCAGATAACACTATGTGTTCAAAACATCTTGGCCCCCTGCATTTGCATATTAAAAGGCTGAGGTGGGAGGGCCGGGTTTTTCACGGGCTATGTAAATGACACACCTAGTCAAACCAATCCCCTGGGCCCTATGCAAATCAGGCACTGCCTCCTCACGCCTCCAATAGAACCGACAATTTTCCAACACACACAGGGTTCCCTCTCTTAGCCTGGAGCTCCCCTCCTTCTGTCTCTGTACAGGGGAGCTGCTTTATTCTATCTTGCCTATTAAACACTCTCCACTGCTTAAAACCACTCCACGTGTGTCTGTGTCATTTTATCTAAATCAGCGCAAGACCAAGAACCTGGGTGTTCCTCCAGTCATCAGAGCCATATCACAATTGCACAGCTTTCTTTTGTAAATGGCCCGGTCTGAGGTATGTCTTTATCAGCAGTGTGAAAATGGACTAGTAAGCAAACCAGCACCAGTAGAGTGGGGTATTGCTGAAAAGATACCCGAAAATGTGGAAGTGACTTTGGAACTGGGTAACAGGCAGAGGTTGGAACAGTTTGGCTCAGAAGAAGATAGAAAAATATGAGAAAGTTTGGAACTTTCTAGAGACTTGTTGAATGGCTTTGACAAAAATCCTGACAGTGATATGAACAATAAGGTCCAGACTGAGGTGGTCTCAGGTGGAGATGAGAAACTTGTTGGAAACTGGAGCAAAGGTGACTCTTGTTATATTTTAGCAAAGAGATTGACAGAATTTTGCCCCTCCCCTAGAGATCTGTAGAACTTTGAATTTGAGAGAGATGATTTAGGTTATCTGGCAGAAGAAATTTCTAAGCAGCAAAGCATTTCAGAGATGACTTGGGTGCTGTTAAAGCCGTTCAGATTTAAAAGGGAAACAGAGCATTCAAGTTTGAAAAATTAGCAGCCTGACAATGCAATAGAAAAGAAAAACCCATTTTCTGAGGAGAAATTCAAGTCTGCTGCAAAAATTTGCATAAGTAACAAGCAGCCAAATGTTAATCACTAAGACAATGGGAAAAATGTCTCCAGGCCAGGTCAGAGACCTTTGCGGCAGACTCCTCCATCACAGGTCCATTGGTTTAACAGGAAAAAAGTGGTTTCATAGACTGAGCCCAAGGTCCCTGTGCTGTGTGCAGCCTGGGGATTTGGTGCCCTGTATCACAACCACTCCAGCTATGGCTGAATAAGGCTGATGCAGAGCTTGGGCCATGGCTTCACAGGGTGCAAGCCTCAAGCCTTGGAACCTTCCATGTGGTGTTGAGCCTGTGAGTGCACAGAAGTCAAAACTTGAGGTTTGGGAACCTCTGCCTAGGTTTCAGAAGATATATGGGAATGCTTGGCCAGGCAGAAGTTTGCTCTAGCGGTGGGGTCCTCATGGAGAACCTCTGCTAGGGCAGTGCAGAAGGGAAATGTGGGGGTGGGAAATCCCACACAGAGTCCCTACTGGGGGACCACCTAGTGGAGCTGTGAGAAGAGGGCTACCATCCTCCAGACCCCAGAATGTTAGATCCACTGACAGCTTGCACTGTGTGCCTGGAAAAGACACAGACACTCAACACCAGCCCATGAAGGCAGCAGGGAGGGAGGCTGTACCCTGCAAAACCAGGGCTGGAGCTGCCCAAGACTATGGGAGCCTACTTCTTGCATCAGCGTGACCTGGATGTGAGACATGGAGTCAAAGGAGATCATTTTGGAGCTTTAAGATTTGACTGCCCTGCTGGATTTCAAACTTGCATGGGGCCTGCAGTCCCTTTGTTTTGACCAGTTTCTCCCATTTGGAATGCCTGTATGTACCCAATACCTGCACCCCCACTGTAACTAAAAAGCAAGTAACTTGCTTTTGATTTTACAGGCTTATAGGTGGAAGGGACTTGCCTTGTCTTGGATGATACTTTGGACGGTGGGCTTTTGAGTTAATGACTTTAGGGGACTATTGAGAAGGCATGATTGGTTTTGGAATGTGAAGATATGAGATTTGGGAGGGGCCGGGTGGAATGATATGGTTTGGCTCTGTGTTCCCACCCAAATCTCATCTTGTAGCTCCCATAATTCCCACATGTTGTGGGAGGGACCTAGTGGGAGATGATTGAATTATGGGGGCAGGTCTTTCCCGTGTTGTTCTCATGGTAGTAAGTGGGTCTCATGAGGTCTGGTGGTTTTAAAAAAATGAGAGTTGCCCTGCACAAGCTTTCTCTTTGCCTGCTGCCATCCATGTAAGACGTGACTCACTTCTCCTTGCCTTCTGCCATGATTGTGAGGCCTCCCCAGCCGTGTGGAATTGCAAGTCCAATTAAACCTCTTTCTTTTGTAAATTGCCCAGTCTTGGGTATGTCTTTATCAGCAGCATGAAAACAGACTAATACACTATATCTAGAAAAACTTATAGTCTCAGCCCAAAAGCTTCTTAAGCTGATAAGCAAATTCAGCAATCTCAGGATACAAAGTCAATGTACAAAAATTGCCAGCATTCCTATATACCAACAACAGGCAAGCAGGGAACAAAATCATGAATGAACTTCCATTCACAATTGCTACAAAAAGAATAAAATACCTAGGAATACAGTTAACAAGGGAAGTGAAGGACCTCTTCAAGGAGAACTACAAATCATTGCTCAAAGAAATCAGAGAGGACATGAACAAATGGAAAAACATTCCAGGCTCATGGATAGGAAGAATTAATATTGTGAAAATGGCCATAATGCTTAAAGTAATTTATAGATTCAATGCTATTCCTATCAAATTACCGATTGCATTCTTCACAGAATTAGAGAAAAAGTATTTAAAAATGCGTGTGGAACAAACAAATAGCCCAAATAGCCAAAACAATCTTAAGCCAAAAAGAACAAAGCTGGAGGCATCATGCTATTCAACTTCAAACTATACTACAAGGCTACAGTAGCCAGAACAGCATGGGACTGGTACAAGAACAGACACACTGACCAATGGAACAAAATAGAGAATTCAGAAATAAGACCAAACACTTACAGCCATCTGATCTTGGACAAACCTGACAAAAATAAGCAACGGGGAAAGGGTGCTGTATTTAATAAATGGTGCTGGGAGAACCGGCTAGCCATATGCAGAAAATTGAAACTGGATCCCCTTCTTACACCATATACAAAAATTAACACAAGATGGATTAAAGACTTAAATGTAAAACCCAAAATTATAAAAGCCCTAGGAGAAAATGTGGGCAATACAATTCAGGACATAGGCATGGGCAAAGATTTCATGACAAAAAATGCCAAAAGCAATTGTAACACAAGTAAAAACGGACAAATGGGATCTAATTAAATTTAAAAGCTCCTGCACAGCAAAAGAAACTATCACAGTGAACAGACAACCTACAGCATGGGAGAAAATTTTTGCAATCTGTTCATCTGACCAAGGTCTAATATCCAGAGCCTAAAAGGAAATTAAACAAATATACAAGAAAAAAAAAAAAAACATTAAGAAGTGGGCAAATGACTAGAACAGACATTTCTCAAAAGAAGATATACATGCAGCCAACAATCATATGAAAAAAAAGTCCAACATCATTGATCATATTTGCAAACCAAAATCACAATGAGATACCATCTCATGCCAGTCAGAATGGTGATTATTGAAAAGTCAAAAGCAACAGATGCTGGTGAGGTTATGCAGAAAAAGGAAGCTTTAATGCTGTTGGTGGGAGTGTACATTAGTTTAACCATTGTGAAAGACAGTGTGGTGATTCCTCAGAGAAATAGAGGCAGAAATTCCATATGACTGAGCAATCCCATTACTAGGCATATACCCAAAGGAATATAAATCATTTGATTATAAAAATACATGCACTTGTATGTTCATTGCGGCACTATTTGCAATAGCAAAGACATGGTATCTACCCAAATGTCCATTAATAATAGACTGAATAAAGAAAATGTGGTACATATATACCATGAAATACTATGCAGTCATAAAAACGAATGAGTTTATGTCCTTTGCAGGAACATGGATGGAGTTGAAAACCATTATCCTCAGCAAACTAATGCAGGAATAGAAAACCAAACACTGCATATTTTCACCTATAAGGGGGAACTGAATGATGAGAACACATGGACACATAGAGGGGAACAACTCACACTGGGGTCTGTCTGGGTGGGGAGGGTTGGGGAAGGAAGAACATCAGGAAGAATAGCTAATGGATGCTCGACTTAATACCTAGGTGATGGGATGATCTGTGCAGCAAACCACCATGGCACACATTTACCTGTGTAACAAACCTTCACATCCTGCACCTATACCGCTGAACTTAAAATAAAAGTTGAAGAAAAAAAAAAAAAGAAAGAAAGTGTACATATGCACAATGGAGTGCTATTCAGCCATAAAAAATAATGAGATCTGTCATTTATCACAAAAGAATGAAACTGAAGGTCATTTTGTTAGGTGAAATAAGCTAGGCACAGAAAGACAAACTTCATGTTCTCACTTAAGTGTGGAAGCTAAAAATTAAAGCAATTGAGCTCACGGAGGTAGAGAGTAGAAGAATAGTTACCAGAGGCTGGGAAGAGTAGGGGAGGTAAGGGTGGAGGTGTAATGACTAATGAACACAAAATTAGTTAGAAAGAATAAATAATACCTAGTATTTGCTAGCACAACAGTGTGATTATTGTCAAAAATAATTTAGGTTGGGCACGGTGGCTCATGCCTGTAATCCCAGCACTTTGGGAGGCCGAGGCGGGCAGATCACAAGGTCAGGAGTTCGAGACCAGCCTGGCCAACATGGTGAAATCCTGTCTCTACTAAAAATACAAAAATGAGCCAGGCATGGTGGCAGGCACCTGTAATCCCAGCTACTCGGGAGGCTGAGGCAGGAGAATCACTTGAAATGGGGAGACGGAGATTGCAGTGAGCTAAGATCATGCCACTGCACTCCAGCCTGGGCAACAAGAGTGAGACTCCATCTCAAAAAAGTAATAAATAATAATAATAATTTAATTCTACATTTAAAAATAATGCAGAGTATATAGAATTGGATTATTTGTAACACAAAGGTACTGCATTTACCCTGATGTGATTAGTATGCATTTCATGCCTATATAAAAATATTTCATGTAACATACAAATGTCTACACCTACTATGTACCCACAAAAATTATAAATAAAAATAAACCTAAAAAGTTAAGCACACATACAAAGAAAATGTGGTACATATACACCATGGAATACTATGCAGACATAAATAGTATGAAATCGTGTCTTTTGCAACAACATGGATGCAGCTGGAGGCCATTACCCTAAGCAAAGTAATGCAGAACGAGAAAACCAAATACCACATCCTCTCACTTATAAGTGGGAACTAAGCATTGTGCACACATGGACATAAATATAGGAGCACTGTGGACTACCAAAGGGTGAAGGGTGGGAGGTGGGTTAAAAAACTATGTATCAAGTACTATGTTCATTGCCAGAATGTCAAGATCAATATCCACACTCCGAACCTCATTATCACACAATATTTTTATGTAACAAATCTGCACACGTATCTCCTATATCTAAAATAAAAGTTGAAAAATTTTAAGAACTACTAGGAAACCTATTTCAACATTATACTAAAAGGATCATTCACCTTAATCAAATGGGATTCATCCCAGACATGTAAGAATGGCTCAACATACACAAATCAATAAACTTGATGCATCTCATAAATGAAATCAAGGGCAAAAACTATATCATTATTTCAAAAGACTCAGAAAAAGCACTTGATGAAATTCAACATCTTTCATGATAAAAACTCTGAACGCATTAAGTTAAAGATTCCACGGGGTGGGGTGGGGGGAACTCTATTAGGGCTAACAAACAAATTTGGTAAAGTCGAAGGGCACACAATCAACATACAAAAATTAGTAGTATTTCTATATGCTAATAGTGCACTATCTGAAAAGGAAATTATAAAAACAATCCCACTTTTAATAGTTACCCCCAAATACCTAGTAATAAATTTAACTAAGGAGATTAAGATATCTACAATGAAAAAGATAAAACATTGATGAAAGGCATTGAGAAGGATACAAATAAATGGAAAGATATACCATGTTCATGGTTGGAAAAATATTTTTAAAATATCCATACTATCCAAAGTGATCTACAGATTTAATGCAATGTGTATAAAAACACCAATTACATTCTTCACAGAAATTTTAAACATGTAAAATGTATATGGAACTATAAAAGACCACAAATGGTCAAAATGATCTGAAACAAAAAATACAAAGTAGGGGGCAAAATCTCAAAATATTCTACAAAACTATAGTAATTAAAACAGCATGATACCAGCATATAAACAGACACATGACCACTGGGACAGAATAGAGAACCCAGAAATAAATCCATGCATTCACAGTCAAATAATTTTTGACAAAGGCACCAATAACACACATTGGGGAGAGGGACAGCCTCTTTAATAAATGGTGCTAAGAAAACTGAAGATCTACCTGCAGAAAAATGAAACTAGATGTCTATCTCTAATCACATATGAAAAAAGAACTCAAATGTAAAACCAAAAACTATGAAAATACTAGAAGAAAACATAAGGGAATTGCTACATGACATTGGTCTGGGCAATAATTTTTTTTGGATAAGAACTCAAAATCACTGGCAAAAGCAAAAATAGACAAATGGGATCATATACTAAAAAGCTTCTTGGGAGGCCGAGACGGGCGGATCACAAGGTCAGGAGATCGAGACCATCCTGGCTAACACGGTGAAACCCCGTGTCTACTAAAAAATACAAAAAATTAGCCGGGCGAGGTGGTGGGCACCTGTAGTCCCAGCTACTCGGGAGGCTGAGGCTGGAGAATGGCGTAAAACCGGGAGGCAGAGCTTGCAGTGAGCTGAGATCTGGCCACTGTACTCCAGCCTGGGCCGCAGAGCGAGACTCTGTCTCAAAAAAAAAAAAAAAAAAAAAACCTTCTGCATAGCAAAGAAAAAAATCAACAGAGTGAAGAGACAACCTATAGAATGAGAGAAAATATTTGCAAAGCAAGTTAGTAACTAAAAAACAAAAAATCTTGTTACATATGGGCAAAAGATATGAACAAATATTTCTCAAAAGAAGCACACAAATTGCTAATAGGTTTATTCTTTATGTGTTCAACATCACTATCATCAGAGAAATGCAAAACAAAATCAAAAATCACAGTGAGTGTCACCTCACCCCACTAAAATGGCTAACCAAAAAAACCCACCAAATGCTGGCAAGGATGTGGAGAAAGAACGCACCGTTGGTGGAAACATAAATTAGTACAGCCATTATGAACCACAGTATGGAAGTTCCTAAAAACCACAAATCAAACTACCATATGATCCAGTAATCCCCCTTCTGCATCACATCCAGAGGAAATGAAATCAGTATGTAAAAAAAAAAAAAAAAAAAAAAAAAAAAAAAAAACAACTGTAATCCCTTGTTTACTGTAGCATTATTCTCAATAGCCAAGATATGTAATAAACCTAAGTGTCCATCAGTGAATAAATGGGTACAAAAAATGTGGTAGTTATACACAGATAAATACTATTTGGCCATAAAAAAAATAAAATGTTATTTGCAACAACATGGATGAACCTGAAGCCATTATATTAAATGAAATAAGCCAAGCATAGAAGGACAAATACCACATGTTCTCACTCATACGTGGAATTGAAAAAAGTTGATATTGTACGAGTAGAGAGTAGAATAGTAGTTACTCCGGTCTTGGGAGTGTGAGAGAGGAGGATAAGAAGGAGTTGGTAAATGCGTAGAAAGTTGCAGTT
Source organism: Macaca fascicularis (assembly GCF_037993035.2). NCBI lineage: Eukaryota > Metazoa > Chordata > Mammalia > Primates > Cercopithecidae > Macaca > Macaca fascicularis. The sequence goes on along the minus strand of NC_088375.1, from coordinate 123,286,654 downwards.
AGGCGGAATAAGTTCTAGAGTCCCATTGAACGGTAGGGTGAATATAGTTAACAACAACATACTGTATATTAAAAATTGCTAGAAGAGTTTTTTTTTTGTTGTTGTTGTTGTTTTTGTTTTTGTTTTTTTTTTGAGACGGAGTCTCCCTCTTGTTGCCCAGGCTGGAGTGCAGTGGCGCGATCTTGGCTCACCGCAAACTTTGCCTCCCGGAAATAAGGGATTTTCCTACTGAGCCTCCAGAGTAGCTGGGATTACAGGCATGCACAACCATACCTGGCTAATTTTGGGTTTTTGGTAGAGATGGGATTTCTCCATGTTGATTAGGCTGATCTCAAACTCCTGACCTCAGGTGATCCGCCCGCCTCGGCCTCCCGAAGTGCTGGGAATACAGGTGTGAGCCACTGCGACTGGCCGATGATTTTTAAATATTTCACCACAAAGAAATGGCAAATGTTTCAGGTGAGGAAATATGCAATTAATCTGATTTTATCGTTACACAATGTATGCATGTATCAAAACATCACACTTTATTCCATAAATATGTACAATTATTATCAATTAAAAATAAAATAAAACTTTAAAAAGATGTGGCTAGAATAGAAGCTCCTTGGTACTCTTTCCCTAGTTTAGCCGTTAGAGGAAAAACTTCGCACAAATTGAATCATACAACTATATTATCTCTTGCTTGTTTAACTCAAAATTACTTTGTTAGGTTCACCCTTGTGGTTCCATGTAGCTGTAATTTGTTTTCATTTCTATATAAAAAATTCCATTGTACAAATTATTGGTAGTATTGGATGGTTTTAAATTTTTTGTTGTTTTACTGTGAGCATTCCTACACACATATATCCTGCTGCACATGTACATGAGTTTCTCTACGTATACAGCTAGGAATAAAATTGCTCAGGTTTAAAATATACATACGTTCAGCTTTACTAAATAATGTCAAACACTTTTTCAAAGTTATTATACCAATTTCTACTGTGCCAGCAGTGAAAGAGTTCCTGTTATTCCACATTACCAACTCTGATATTGTCAGACGTATAATTTTTTAATCCATTGATGTGTAATAATATCTCATTATGGTTTTAACTTTCAAATCTCTGATTACTAATGAGGATGAGCACTTTTAATGCATTTTTGGCCATTTAAATTCCTATTGTATAAAATGTTTATTTTTTCTGTTTCTTCCTATTGAGTAGTCTGTATATTTAAAATTGATTTGTAGAAATTCTATGTCAGTGTCATTTGTCAGATATGTGTTGCAGTTTACATTTATACCACCCTGAACACACCTGACCTTGTCTGACCTAGGAAGCTAAGCAGGGTTGGGCCTTGTTAATCCTTGAACAAGAGATATGTGTTACAAATATATTTTATCATTTCACAACTTACCTTTTTCTTAAATATGTCTTTTAATGAAGTATGTACTTAAAATTAATGTAGTTGAATATGTCAGTCTTTTCCTTTATAGTTAATGCTTTTTGTGTGTTATGCAGTAAATTCTTTCCTATCCCGAGGTCTTGAGGATAGTCTTCTATGTTTTCTTCTAAAATATTTGTAGTTATTTTTTCACAGGACTTGGTGAAACCCAAAATTTTATTTTTGTGTATAGTGCGAAGGAAATGTAAATTTCCAAATTATCTATATGAATACTCATCTGCTGTAAAGTAATTTATTGAAAAAAGAATATTTTTACAGTATTCTACAATGCCTCCTCCAGCATACAGCACTAATCTGTGTGTTCACATGTCAAATTATAGATCTCTATTTTTTCTTTCAGTCTGTTTTGTTTATTCCTATTTTAATAACACTGCCTTAAATACATAGCTTCATTTAAAATTTTGATATCTGAAATAGCAGATACTAATACATCTTGTTTTTCTTTTGCAAAACATCTTAGTTATTCCTAACTCTTTGTACTTTTACATATATTTTTGGCAAGTTCACAACATACTCTTGACATTTTTATTTGGATAATATTAGCTCTACAAATCAATTGGAAGAGAGTCATTGTTTTTACAACATTGTGTCTTCCAATTCATCAACATTCTGTTTCTTTTCATTTATTTAGGCATCTAGTCAGGTTTTACAATTTTTTCCATGAAGATATTTGTATTAGTTCATTCTTGCAGTGTTATAAAGAAATACCTTCAAAAAAAAAAAAAAAAGAAATACCTTCTTGAGACTGAGTAATTTATAAAGAAATTTATTTGGCTCATGGTTCTATAGGCCATACAGAAAGCATAGTGGCTTCTCCTTCAGAGAGGCCTCAGGAAGCTTCCAATCATGGTAGAAAGGGGGAGCAGGCATGTTACATGGCCAGAGCAGGAACAAGAGAGAGTGAGAGGGGAGGTGCTACACACTTTTTTTGAGACGGAGTTGCACTCTGTCACTCAGGCTGGAGTGCGGTGGCGCTATCTCAGCTCACTGCAACTTCTGCCTCCCGGGTTCAAGTGATTCTCCTGCCTCAGGCACCTGGGTAGCTGGGATTACAAGTGTGCACCACCACACCTGGCTAATTTTTGTATTTTTAGAAGAGACAGTGTTTCACCATGTTGGCCAGGCTGGTCTCGAACTCCTGGCCTCAAGCGATACACCTGCCTCGGCCTCCCAAAGTGCTGGGATTACAGGCATGAACCACCGTGCCCGGTCGGTGCTACACACTTCTAAACAACCAGATCTCGTGAGAACACCACTACATGTTCATGAATGGTGCTAAACTATTCATGAAGAATCCACCCCCATGTTCGAATCCCTGCCCCTCCTGCCCCACCTCCAACACTGGCAATTACAATTCGGTGTGATGTTTAGGTGGGGACACAAATCCAAACCATACCAATATTGAATATTTTGTTTCATTTATTCCTGAGTATTTTTAATTTGCTACTATTAAACAAAAGTGAAATAATTTTTGAATTTGGAAAACTTCCTAAGTTTTTTTTAGTTCTAATGATTTGGCTATAAAGACATTTCGATTTTCTATTATGATGACATAATTTGTGGATAATGACAGTTTTGAGTCTTTCTAATCCTTAGACCCAACATTCTACTTGTACCAATATGAAGCAGACATTATTGTTCTCTTGTTCTTGATTTTTAAAAGCTTAATGTTTCACCATTAAATATGTTACAGTTATAGTTCTACTTTTGTTTTTAATACATATCTTGCAATTTTCCGCCTGTGGGTTATCCAGGTTCAACTACTCCGTCTTAAAAACTGTGCCACTGTGCTTTGATGAAGACCCATGTGGCTGGCAACAGCTCTTGCCTTTTGTCTCTGGGGTCCTGGTCTGGGTAGGACTCCTGGGTGTTCTGTTGGTTCACTTGGGGCCATCAAGCCACTTTGGACCACTCACTGTCTGCTCTGCCTCCACCAATGAGAAACCCTTCCCAGGAAGAGTGAAAGCCAAAGCCAAGAGAAGCCTTGTTCCATATTTGGTGATTGAGTGACAGTGGGTGAAATCCTCTCTCAAACAGAACTAGAAAGAATTCAGTGCTTGTACTCTACAGTGAGTAATGTCAGGGTTGACCCATCCTAAAGCCTATCTTGCCATGCTCTTACAGTGTTGGAGGCTTCTACATTTGGTACTGGCAGTCAGTAAGTTTTAATGATGACTGTATATGGGATGTCAGCTTACAAAGCGATGGAACATAAGAAAAGCAATTGCACTTAACTATGTCATATGTATGTATCCACTGACCAAAAATAAAACCAACCAACCAAAAAACAAAACAAAACAAAAAACTATCACAGTTAATCCTTAGATTGACTCAAAAGGATATGGACAAGCATCACAGCTTGCCTGATGTTTATCTTCTATGAAAGTAGACCCTACAGCGGTCCCTGCAGTAGTCCCACAGCCACATAGGAGTCATTTTTTTCTGACTCTCCAAGTAACAGATCAAAGTAATAAGATTCACATTGAACAAAATGTGAAAGCTGCCATGGCTTAAAGGCCTTGTGCTCCTTAGAAGCTTAATATAACTCCATAGGCATACCTTCCAGGGTTCCCACAAGGGACTTGCTGAGTTACAAGAATTCCATACAAAGGATATCTGCAAAATATGACTTCTTGTGAGGTATTTCTAGCTCTCCAAGTCCAGATGGAACTTACCAATCAGAGTTCATTTTAACCATAGTAAATATTGCTTAATTACATAATTGACACATGTAAGCTTTATTTCCAGAGCTGGTAAGCTAACCGAAGGTAAAAGTCTCATTCAGAAAATAATTTATCCCCAGTCTACCTTCCCATGACCTTTCATTAACATCTTTAATATAGTAAAACCAAATTAATACATTTTATAATCACCAGAATTTTAATCATTTAATAAGACTTCTTATTTGATATCCCTTCTTGTCCGTTAGCCAATTGGACTTTTCTTTGGCCAGTTAGTTTTCAGAGTGATCAGGGATCTTTGTATCCTCAAGATCAAATGTAAGTTTACTTCAAAAAATACAACAGAACATTTAGTAGAGCAAACATAGTACAGTGTCATTTAAGTGCTCCTTTTATATACCATTAGTAAATTAGGAATTCTATTCATTTTGAAAGTACCTTCTTAGTCACTCAAAAATAAGGGTTTGTACATATCCCTTGGCTTATATTTAAAAATTTTAAAAACTTAGTCAATTGAAGTCTAAGATATGTTTGCATTCCTCTCAGACCAATGATAGCAGGGCACTTTGGTCAGACCCCAGTAAAGGGTCATGCTATACAAACATGCACAGGCTGACTTTATTGGAATGTTGTTCTCAGCCTGGCTATGGTTACCCACTCCCACATATACTGGACATTTTGTAAAGCTTTTTCCTTGTGACTGTGTCGTTAAGGGGCTATCAGTATGTCTTGCCAACACACAGCAAAGGCTACCCTTGCCAGGGGTTTACTCAGAAAGATAAGTAACAGAAGACACAGCTGCCAGTGAGACAACCAAATGTATACCTCTTCTGTGTGAGTAGAGCTTGCAGTAGTCCTTGCAGTAGCTCACATTGCCAGATAGGAGCTAGTTTCTCTGGTTCCCCTGGTGTTTGCGCAGGTGTGAAACAAAAGAAAACCAGTCTCATACCAGGTGTATCTAGGAACCATCCTAGTTTAAAAACTTCATGCCCTTCAGAGCAAATATCACTTTAGAGATGTCATTTTTTTATTGCAGATATTAAAAATTTATGTTTTCTCTCTCCTTGTTTCCTAAATAAGGCTTCCTAGGTGATTAAACTTTTCAAAGAACAAGCTTTTATTTTTTTCACTGTTTCTTTTTTCTGTTCACTAATTTCTGCTCTTGTCTTTATTACCTCCTTTAGTCTATTTTTCTTGGGGTTTAATTGACTTTCTCTCTAGTTTTCTTAAGGTTTAATTCACTTTCCTACTTTTCTTATCTTATTACATATGTACTTAAAGTTTTACATTTCCCTCTTTAGATATGTTTCAGAAATTTTAAAAAAAATTGTTATATTAAATTTAAAATATTTTCTATTTTCTACTGTGAGGTCTTCTTAGACTCATGGTCATTAGAGCATGTTGTTTAATTTCCAAATGTTTAAGTATTTTTAGGAGCTTTATTGGGGGTGGCGAAAGGACAAAGACCAAATGCATTTTTTATTGTACCACAAATTGCTATGGTATTGTAGTGAACGTATTCATTTATTTGCTTCCCCTTCTGGACTGTGAACTTCTTGAGGGCAGTTTCTGATATGTTTTTCTCTTTTCCTCCTGATTCACAAAATAGATACTCAAAATTTTTAAATAAATGAGTTACTGCCTGAATGAAGCAAGCAAGTTGCATTTTATTAGCCTATAACATTGCTCAGTAACAAAAATTTGATAGAACTAGACATTTCAGTAAAAAGAAAACTATCATAAATTTGGGGGTACAGATGCACATTTGCTACACAGGTAAATTGTGTGTCACAAGAGTTTGGTATACAAATTATTTTGTCACCTAGATGATAAACACGGTACCTGATAGGTAGTTTTTAGAACCACATCCCCCTTCCACCCTCCACCCTCAGGTAGGCCACAGTGTCTGTTGCTCCCATTTTTGTGCCCACATATACTCAATATTAAGTTCCTACTTATAAGTGACAACATGCAATATTTGGTTTTCTGTTTCTGTGATAGTTCACTTAGGATAATGACCTCCAGTACCATTTATGTTGCTACAAAGGATATAATGTTGTTTTTTGCGACTGTATAGTATTCCATGGTGTATATATTTTATGGCTGTATAGTATTCCATGGTGTATTATGGTTGTCTAGTATTCCACAATGTATATATTCCATGGTGTACATTCCACGCTATATAATATTCCATAGTGTATATAGTATTCCATGTAGGTCTATCCAGTCTACTTTTGATGAGCATTTTGGTTGATTCCATGTCTTTTCTAGTGTAAATAGTACCACAATAAACACACATGTGCATTTGTCTTCATGGTAAAACAATTTATATTCCTTTGGTTATATACCCAATAATGGGGCTGCAGGGTTGAAAGGTAACTCTGTTTTAAGTTTCTTGAGAAATTGCCAAACTGCTTTCCAAACTGAATTAACTAATTTACATTGCCACTAGCATTGATTAAGTGTTCTTTTTTCTCTGCAACCTCACAAGCATCTGTTATGTCTTGACTGTTCATTTCAATTTCTCTAATGATTAATGATGTTGAGGATTTTTAAATTATTATTATACTTTAAGTTCTGGGGTCCATGTACAGAGTGTGCAGGTTTGTTACATAGGTACATATGTGCCATGGTGTTTTGCTGCACCCATCAACCCATCATTTACATTAGGTATTTCTCTTAATGCTATCCCTCCCCTAGCCCCTCACCCCTTGACAGGCCCCAGTGTGTGATGTTCACCTCCTTGTGTCCCTGTATTCTCATTGTTCAACTCCTACTTATGAGTGAGAACATGCAGTGTCTGGTTTTCTGTTCTTGTGTTAGTTTGCTGAGAATGATGGTTTCCAACTTCATCTGTGTCCCTGCAAAGGACATGAATTTATCCTTTTTTTATGGCTGCATATATTTCATGGTGTATATGTGAGACATTTTCTTTATCCAGTCTATCATTGATGGGCATTTGGCTTGGTTCCAAGTATTTGCTATTGTGAACAGTGCCTCAGTAAACATACGTGTGCATGTGTTTTTATAGTAGAATGATTTATAATCCTTTGGGGATATACCCCATAATAAGATTGCTGGGTCAAATGATATTTCTGGTTCTAGATCCTTAAGGAGTTGCCACACTGTCTTCCACAATGGTTGAACTAATTTACACTCCCACCAACAGTGTAAAAGGATTCCTATTTATCCACATCCTCTCCAGCATCTGTTGTTTCCTGACTTTTTAATGATCGCCATTCTAACTGGCGTGAGATGGTATCTCATTGTGGTTTTGATTTGCATTTCTCTAATGACTAGTAATGATGAGCTTTTTTCATATGTTTGTTGGCTGCTTAAATGTCTTCTTTTGAGAAGTATCTGCTCGTATCCTTCAGCCACTTTTTGATGGGGTTGTTTTTTTTCTTGTAAATATGTTTAAGTTCTTTGTAGATTCTGGATATTAGTCAGATGGATAGTTTGCAACAATTTTCTCCTGTTCTGTAGGTTGCCTATTCACACTGATGATATTTTCATTTGCTGTGCAGAAGCTCTTTACTTTAATTAGATCCCATTTGTCAATTTTCGCTTTTGTTGCCATTGCTTTCGGTGTCTTAGTCATGAAGTCTTTGCCCATGCTTATGTCCTAAATAGTATTGCCAATGTTGAGGATTTTTATGTGCTTTTTGACCACATGTATGTCTTCTTTTGAGAAGTGTCTGTTCATACTATTTGCCCACTTTTTATGGGGTTGTTTGTTTTCCAGTTATTAAATTGTTTAAGTTCCTTATACATTCTGGATATCACACCTTTGTCAGATGCATAGTTTGCAAATATTTTCTCCCATTCTGTGAATTGTCTGTTTACTCTGTTGGCAGTTTATTTTGCTATGCAAAAGCTCTTTAGTTTAATAAGGTCCCATTAACTAATTTTTGTTTTCATTGCATTTGCTTTTGGTATCTTCATCATGAAATATTTGCTAGGACCTATATCCAGAATGGCATTTCTTAGCTTTTCTTCTAGAGTTTTTATATTTTTAGGTTTTACATTTAGGTATTTAATCCACCTTTAAGTTGATTTTTGTATATGGTGTAAGGAAGGGGTCCAGTTTCAGTCTTCTACATATGGCTAGCCAGTTAACTCAGCACTAGTTATTGAATAGGGAGGACCTTTCCTCATTGTTTGTTTTTGTTGATTTTGTTGAAGATCAGATGGTTGTAGGTGTGTAGCATGATTTCCGGGCTCTCTATTCTGTTGCATTGATCTATGTGTCTGTTTTTGTACCAGTACCATGCTATATTCATTACTGTAGCCTTGTAATATAGTTTAAAGTTGAGTAATGTGATTCCACCAGTTTTTTTTCCTTTTGCTTAGGATTGCTTTGGCTGTTAGGGCTTTTGTTGTTGTTCCAAATGAATTTTAGAATAGTTAATTCTAATTCTGTGAAAAATGTTGGTAGTTTGATAGGAATAGCATGTAACCTATAAATTACTTTGGACAGTATTGCCATTTTAACAAAATGTATTCTTTTCATTCATGAGCATGGAATATTTCTCCATGTGTGTGTGTCATCTCTAATTTCTTCCAGCAGTGTTTTGTAATTCTCATTAGAGCGATCTTTTGCTTCCTTGGTTAGCTATATTTCTAGGTATTTTATTCATTTTGGGGCTATTGTGGATGGGATTGCATTCTTGATTTGGCTCTCAGCTTGGATGTTATTGGTGTATGGGAATGCTACGGATTTTTGGCACATTGACTTTGTATCCTGAGATTTTGCTGAAGTTGTTTTTATCAGATCTAGGAGCTTTGGGGCAGAGACCATGGGGTTTCCTAAGTATAAAATTATATTGTCTGCTAACAGAGATAGTTTTGCTTCTTCTCTGCTTGTTTGGGTGCCTTTTATTTCTTTCCCTTGCCTCATTACTCTAGATAGGACTTCCAGTACTATGTTGACTGGGAGTGGTGAGGGTAAGTATCATTTTCTAATTCCAGTTTTTGAGGGGGAATGTTTCTAGCTTTTTCCCATTCAGTATGATATTGGCTGTGAGACTGCCATAGACGGCCCTTATTATTTTGAGGTAAGTTTCTTCAATGCCTAATTTGTTGAGTGTTTTTATCACGATAGGTAGTTGAAATTTATCAAAAGCATTTCTGCATCTATGGAGTTGATTGTGTGGTTTTTTAGTTTAGTTCTGTTTATGTGATGAATTCACATTTATGGATTTGCATATGTTGAACCAAACTTGCATCCCAGGGATAAAGCTCACTTGATCTTGGTGGGTTAGCTTTATGATGTGCTGCTGGATTTGGTTTGTTAGCATTTTGCTAAGAATTTTTGCATTTATATTCATTAAGAGTATTTGTCTGAAGTTTTCTCCTTTAGTTGTGTCTCTGCCAGATTTTGGTATTGGGCCGACACTGGCCTCATAAAATGAGTTAAGGAGAAGTCCCTTTTTCTCAATGTTTTGAAATATTTTCAGTAGGATTAGTACCAGCTATTCTTCATACATTTGGTAGAATTTGGCTGTTAATCTCTCTAGTACAGGGCTTTTCCTGGTTGTTAGAATTTTATTACTGATTCAATTTTGGAACTCATTCATCTGTTCAGGGTTTCACTTTTTTGCCTGGTTCAATGTTGGGAAGTTGTATGTTTCCATAATTTATGAATTTCCTGTAGGTTTTCTATTTTGTGTGCACAGAGGTGTTTGTAATCATCTCTGAGGGTTTTTTTTTTTTTTCTCCTGTGGGGTGAGTGGTAATGTTACCTTTCTTATTTCTGATTGTGTCTATGTGGATCTTCTCTCCTTTTCTCTTCATTAGTCTAGCTAAAGGTCTACCAATCTTATTTTACAGAACAAATTTCTGGTTTCATTTATCTTTTGTATGATGATAGGATCAAATCTACACATATTAATATTAACCTTGAACATAAATGGGCTAAATACCCCACTTAAAAAACACATAGTGGCAAGTTGGATAAAGAAGTAAGACCCAACTCTATGTTGTCTTCAAGAGACCCATCTTACATTCAAGGACACACATAGCCTCAAAGTAAAGGTAAGGAGAAAAAAATCTGTTTCAATACTCAGTTCCTGTCAGTTCAGCTCTGATATGGTTATCTCTTGTCTTCTGCTGGCTTCAGGCTGGTTTGCTCTTGCTTTTCTAGTTCTTGTAGGTGTGATGGTCAGTTATTAATTTGAGATATTTCTATTTTTTTCATGTGGGCATTTAATGCTATAAACTTCTCTCTTAACACAGCTTTATCTATTTTCCAGGGATTCTGGTACATTGTGTCTTTGCTTTTATTAATTCCAAAGAATGTCTTGATTTTTGTCCTAATTTCATTATTTACCCAAAAGTCATTCTGGAGCAAGGTTTTAAATTTCTATGTAATTGTATGGTTTTGAGCAAACTTTTCAGCCTTGGTGTTCATTTTTATTGCACTGTGGCCTGTGAGTGTGGTTGGTATGATTTTGGTTTTTCTGAATTTGCTAAGAATTATTATATGGCCAATTGTGTAGTCAATTTTAGAGTATGTGCCATGCACAGATGAGAAGAATGTATATTCTGTTGCTTTTGGATGGAGAGTTCTGTAGATATCTGTTAGATCCATTTAGTCAAGTGTCAAATTCGGGGACTGAATATCTGTCTCAGTTTTCTGCCTTGATGATTTGTCCAATACTGTCAGTGGGGTGTTGAAATCTCCCACTATTATTTTGTGGTTATCTAGTCTTATTGAAGGTCTCTAAGAACTTTCTTTATGAATCTGGGTGATCCTGTGTCAGGTGCATATATATTTAGGATAGCTAAGTCTGAACCCTTTACCATCATATAATACCTTCTTTATCTTTTTTGATTATTGTTTTGATTAAGTCTGTTTTGACTGAAATTGGAATAGCAACCTGTTCTTTCTTTTTTATTTTTCATTTGCTTGGTAGATTTTTCTCCATACCTGTACTTTGAGGCTATGTGTGTCCTTGCAGGTGAGATTGGTCTCTTGAAGACAACATATAGCTGGGTCTTGCTTCTTTATCCAATTGCCACTATATCGCTTTTAAGTGGGGTATTTAGTCCATTTATGTTCAAGGGTAATAATGACACATGTGGATTCGATCCTGTCATCATGGTGGTATTCAGACTTGTTTGTGTAGTTGCTTTTTACTGTCAGTGGTCTATGTACTTAAGTGTGTTTTTGTGGTGGTCAGTAATGGTCTTTTGTTTTCACATTGAGCACTCTCTTAAGAACCTCTTGCAAGCAGGTCTGGTGTTAATGAATTTCCTTAGCATTTGCTTGTCTGAAAAGGATCTTATTTCTCCTTTGCTTATAAAGTTTTGTTTGACTGCATATTAAATTCTTTGTCGGAATTTTTTAAAAAGTACTGAATATAGGCCTCCAGTCTCATCTGGCTTGAAGGGTTTCTGCTGAAAGTTTCACTGTTAGCCTAATATGGGTCCCTTTGTAGGTGACCTGCTCCTTCTCTCTAGCTGCCTTTAACATTTTTTCTTTCATTTTGACCTTGGTGAATCTGATGAGTATGTGTCTTGAGGTAGTCTTCCTGTGTAGTATTTCAGAAAAGTTCTCTGCATTCCTGAATTTAAATGTTGGCCTTCTTAATGAGGTTGGGAAAACCTCATGAGGTATATATCCTCATGAACTATATATCCTCAAATTTCATGAACTATATATCCTCAAATACGTTTTCCAAGTTGCTTCCTTTCTCTCACTGTCTTGCAAAAATGCCAATGAGTCATAGATTTGGTCTCCTTACATAATCTCATATTTCTCAGAGGTTTTGTTCATTCTCTTTTTCTTTATTTTTGTCTGACTAAAATGATTCAAAGAATCAGTTTTCAGTCTCTTAGATTATTTTCTCAGTTTGTTTTATTCTGTTATTAATACTTGTGATTGTATTACGAAATTCTTGTAGTGAGTGTTTCAGCTCTATAGCCCAGCTTGGTTCTTTCTTAAAATATCAGGACTTTAAGCAAGTCTGAATACATTCAAAGGGCCAAAAATTTGAAAGATATTCACTTTGACAACAGTAAAATTAAGCTATTTGCCATTACTTTCAATGCCAAAAACAGCAATTTATTTTGCACCAGTCTAATAGAAATCAGTGACAAAAAAAAACTTTAAAAATACTCTAGGTGCACACACCCTTTCACACTGCTGCTGCTGCTGCTGCTAATGTTCCATCTTTCCATCTTTCACATTTCACCTCTTGTATCACTTTATTGAATTCGTAGATTGGGTTTTAACTTTCTTCTGAATCTTGATGATATTTGTTTTTATCCAGATTCTGAATTCTATGTTTGTCATTTCATAACATAATTCTATGTTTGTCATTCTTAACCAGCCTGGTTAAGAATCATTGCTGGGGAACTATTCTGATCATTTGTAGGTAAGAAGACATCTGACTTGTTTTTATTATTATTTTATCTTATTTTAAGTTTGGGGATACATGTGCAGGATGTGCACGTTTACATAGGTAAACATGTGCCATGGTGGTTTGCGGCACCTATCAACTCATCACCTAGGTATTAAGCCCCACATGTATTAGCTATTTATCCTGATGTTTTTCCTCCCACTACAACCCCAACAGGCCTTGGTGTGTGTTGTTCTCCTCCCTGTGTCCATGTGTTCTCATCATTCATCTCTCACTTATGAGTAGAACATTTGGTGTTTGGTTTTCTGTTCCTGTGTTAGTTTGCTGAGGATAATGGCTTTCAGCTACATCCATGTCCCTGCAAAGGTTGCACTGAGCTGAGATCACACCAATGCACTCCAGCTTGGGCAACAGAGTGAGACTCCATCTCAAAAAACCAAAAAACAAACAAACAAACAAAACTGTAGTTTTTATCTCTGATAATACTCCATATCTTAAAATCTATTTTCCCTCAAAATAATATTGGCCCACTGGCTTTTCTATAATTAACATTTTTATCAGCATCAGTGTATCCTTTTTTGAAACTCTACGTCCTTATGTTTAAAGTGCATTTTTTAAAAACACAATATAATTGTCTTATATTTTTGATACAAGAAAAAAGTCACAAATTTTTAATAGGTACTCCTATCAATAAATTATGTATATTTCCCCACTTTTTTCTACTAGGATAAATTTTATTAAACATTACAAGAAAAAAGTTTCAAATATGCACATCTTTCTTCACACAATAAAGTACTTTTGCTTTGATGCACAATTTTATATGTAATTTTAAATCCTCCCAAAGTTAACATACTTACCAGTATTAAAAATAATTACCTCATGTCCTACAATCTCTTTTGAGCTATAAGTGTGTGGCTGTGTGTGTGTAATTTAGGCTAAATTCTAAGAGCAGTCAGTAACCCTGATCAGAAATTCATGTTCCCATTGTTGTCAATTCACATTTGATCAGAAAGGTTGCATTCCACAGGCAGCTTCTGCAAGGCTTTAACTATCTTTATCTTAGATTAACACAAAACATTTGTCTAATTAGCATAATGAATAATAGAAGTATTTTTCAAATAATGACTGATTAGCATAATTGATGACAGAAGTATGGATCAAATGGTAGATCTACTTTTACTTTTTTAAGGAATCAACATACTGTTTTCCATAGTGACTGTAATAGTTTATATTCCCACCAGCAGTGTAAAAGTGTTCCCTTTTCACCACTTCCATGCCAAAATCTATTATTTTTTGAGTTTTTAATTATGGCTATTCTTGCAGGAGTAAGGCAGCATTGCATTGTGGTTTTGATTTGCATTTCCCTGATAATCAGTGATGTCGAGCATTTTTTTCATGTTTGTTGGCCATGTGTATATCTTCTTTTGAGTATTGTCTATTCATGTTCTTAGCCCACTTTTTGATGGGATTGTTTTTTTCTTGCTGATTTATTTGAGTTACTTGTAGATTCTGAATATTAGTTCTCTGTAGAATGCATAGTTTATGTAAATTTTCTCCCAGTTTATGGGTTGTCTGTTTGCTCTGCTCATATTTACTTTGCTGTGCAGAAATTTTTTAGCTTAATTAAGTCCCATCTATTCATCTTTGTTTTTGTTGCATTTGCTTTTGGGTTCTTGATCATGAAATCTTTGCCTAAGCCAATGTCTACAAGGTTTTTTCTGATGTTACCTTCCAGGATTTTAATGGTTTCAGATGTTAGATTTAAGCCTTTGGTTCATCTTGAGTTGGTTTTTGAGTTGATTTTGCTGAGAGATTAGGATCCAGTTTCATTCTTTTACATGTGCTTTGCCAACTATCCCAGCACCATCTGTTGAATAGGGTGTCCTTTCCCTACTTTATGCTTTTGTTTGCTTTGTAGAAGATCAGTTGACTGTAAGTATTTGGGTTTATTTCTGCATTCTATATTCTGTTTCATTGGTCTATGTGCCTATTTTTATACCAATACCATGCTGTTTTAGTGACTACAGCCTTATAGTATAGTTTGAGTTCGGGTAATGTGATTCATCCAGATTTACTCTTTTTGCTTAGTCTTGCTTTGGCTATGCAGGCTCTTTTGTGGTTCCATATAAATTTTAGGATTTTTTTTTTCAGTTCCGTGAAGAATGATGATGATATTTTGATGAGAACTGCATTGAATTTGTAGATTGCTTTTGGCAGTATGGTCATTTTCACAATATTGATTCTACCCATCCATGAGGATGGGATGTATTTCCCTTTGTTTGTGTCATCTATGATTTCTTCAGGCAGCGTTTTGTAGTCTTCCTTGTAGAGGTCTTTCACCTCCTTGGTTAGGTGTATTCCTAAGTATTTTAATTTTTTGGCAGCTATTGTAAAAGAGGTTGAGTTCTTGATTTCATTCTGAGGTTGGTCACTGCTGTCATATAGCAGTGCTACTTGTATACATTTATTTCCTATCCGGAAACTTTACTGAATTCATTTATTAGATCTAGGAGCTTTTGGGATGAGTCTTTAGGGTTTTCTAGATATACAATTTTATCATCAGCAAACAGTGACAACTTGACTTCCTCTTTACTGGTTTGAATGCCTTTTATTTCTTTCTCTTGTCTGATTGCTCTGGCTAGAACTTTTAGTACTATGTTGAATAGAAGTGGCAAAAGTGGGCGTCCTTGTTTTGTGCCAGTTCTCAGAGGGAATGCTTTCAACATTTTCCCATTCAGTATAATGTTGGCTGTGGGCTTGTCATAGATGGCTTTTTTTTTTTTTTAACCTTAAGTTATGTCCGCTTTATGCTGATTTTGCTGAGGGTGTTAATTATAAAGTGATACTGGATTTTGTCAAATGCTTTTTCTGTGTCTATTGAGATGATCATGTGATTTTTGTTTTTAATTCTGTTTATGTGGTATATCACATTTATTTACTTGCGTATGTTAAATCATCCTTGTCTCCCTAATATGAAACCCACTTAATCATGGTGTATTACTTTTTTCAATATACTGTTGGATTCAGTTAGCTAGTATCTTGTTGAAGATTTTTACATTTATGTTCATCAAGGATATTGGTCTCTAATTTCTTTTTTTATTATGTCCTTTCTTGGTTTTGGTATTAGGGTGACACTGGCTTCACAGAATGATTTAGGGAGGATTCCGTCTTTCTCTATCTTTTGGAATAGTTTCAGTAGGATTAGTACCAATTCTTTGAATGTCTTAATAGAATTCAGCTGTAAATCCATATGGTCCTGGACTTTTCTTTAGTTGGCAATTTTTATATTACCATTCCAACCTTGCCGCTTGTTATTGGTCTGTTCAGTTTCTATTTCTATTTCTTACTGATCTAGGAGGGTTTTATATTTCCAGGAATTTATCCATCTCCTCTAGGTTTTCTAGTTTGTGTACATAAAGTTGTTCATAGTAGCCTTGAATAGTCTTCTGTGTTTCTGTGGTATCAATTGTAATATCTCCCATTTTTTTCTAATTGAGTTTATTTGGAATTTCTCTCTTTTTTCTTGGTTAATCTCACTAATCGTCTATCAATTTTTTTTATCTTTCGAAGAACCAGCTTTTTGTTTCATTTATCTTTTGTAACGTTTTTGTTTTAATTTCATTTAGTTCTTCTCCAATCTTTGTTATTTCTTTTCTTCTACTGGGTTTGGGTTTGGTTTGTTTTGTTTCCCTAGTTACTTGAAGTGTGACCTTAGATTGTCTATCTGTGCCCTTTCAGACTTTTTGATGTAGGCATTTAATGCTGTAAACTTTCCTCTTAGCACCACTTTTGCTATATCCCAGAGGTTTTGATAGGTTGTGTCACTATTATCGTTCAGTTCAAATAATTCTTTAATTTTCATATTGATTTTATTATTAACCCAATAATCATTCAGGAGCAGATTATTTAAGTTCCATGTATTTGCATGGTTTTGAAGATCCTCTTTGGAGTTGATTTTTAATTTTATTCCACTATGGTCTGAAAGAGTACTTGATATATTTTGATTTCCTTAAATGTATTGAGACTTGTTTTGTGACATGATATGGTCTATCATGAAGAATGTCCCATGTGCTGATAAATAGAATGTATATTCTGAAGTTGTTGGGTAGAATGTTTTGTAAATATCTGTTAAGTCCATTTGTTCTAGGGTATAGTTTAAGTCTGTTGTTTCTTTGTTGACGTTCTGTCTTGATGACCTGTCTAGTGGTATCAGTGGAGTATCGAAGTCCCCCACTATTATTATGTTGCCATGTATCTCATTTCTTAGGCTTAGTAGTAATTGTTTTATAAGTTTGGGAGCTCTAATGTTAGGTGTATATATACTTAAGACTGTGATGTTTTCCCGTTGGACTATTCTTTTATCATTATATGATGTCCCTCTTTGTCGTTTTTTATTAACTGCTTTTGCTTGAAAATCTGTCTTGTCCGACAGGAGAATAGCTACTCCTGCTTGCTTTTGGTGTCCATTTCCATGGAATATATTTCCCACTCCTTTTCCTTAAATTTATGTGAGTCCTCATGTGTTAGATGACTCTCTTGAAGACAGCAGATACTTACTTGGTTGATGATTTCTTATTCATTCTGCCATTCCATATCTTTTAAGTGGAGCAATTAGGGCATTTATATTCAATGTTAGTATAGAGATGCAATGTACTATTCTATTCATGGTGCTAGCTGTTGCCTTAATACTTTGGTTTTCTCTCGCTCTCTTCCTCTGTGTGTGTGTGTTATTGTTTTATAGGCCCTATGAGATGTATGCTGTAATGAGGTTGTATTTTGTTGTATTTTGAGGTTTATTTCAAGATTTAGAACTCCTTTTAGAAGTTCTTATAGTGCTGGCTTGGTAGTGGCGAACTCTCAGCATTTACTTTTCTGAAAAATACTTTACCTTTCCTTCATTTACAAGGCTTATTTTCACTGGATACAAAATTCTTGGCTGATAGTTGTTTTGCTTAAGGAAGTTAAAGATAGGACCCCAAATCCCTTCTAGTTTGTAGGGTTTCTGCTGAGAAATCTGTTAATTTGATAAGTTTTCCTTTATAGGCTACCTCATGCTTTTGCCTCACAGCTCTTAAGATTCTTTCCTTTGTCTTGACTTTAGATAACCTGATGATTATGTGCCTAGGTGATGATCTTTTTGTGATGAATTTCGTGGGTGTTCTTTGAGCTTCTTTTACTTTGATATCTTGATCTCTAGCAAGGCCAGGGAAGTTTTCCTCAATTATTCCCTCAAATAAGTTTCTAAACTTTTAGATTTGTCTTCTTCCATGGGAATGCCAATTATTCTTAGGTTTGGTCATTTAACATAATCCCAAACTTCTTGGAGGCATTTTTCATTTCTTTTATTCTTTTTTCTTTGTCTTTGTTGGATTGGATTAATTAAAAAGCCTTATCTTCAAGCTCCGAAATTCTTCCTTCTACTTGTTCAATTCTATTGTTGAAACTTTCCAGCGTATTTTGCATTTCTCTAAGTGTGTCTTTCATTTCCAGAAGTTGTGACTGTTTTTTATTTATGCTATTTATTTCTCTGGATAATTTTTCATCCATAGTCTGTATTATTTAAAAAATGTTTTAAAGTTGAATTTCATGTCTTTCTGGTGCCTCCTTCAGTAGCTTAATAATCAATCTTCTGAATTTCTGGCAATTCAGAGATTCCTTCTTGGTTTGGATCCATTGTTGGTGAGCTAGTGTGATCTTTTCAGGATGTTAAAGAACCTTGTTTCATCATATTACCAGAATTTACTTTCTGGTTTCTTCTCATTTGGTTAGACTATATCAGAGGAAAGATCTGGGGTTCAAGGGCTGCTGTTCAGATCCTTTTGTCCCATAGGATGATCCCTTGATGTGGTGCTCTCTTTCTTCTCCCTAGGGATGGGGCTTCCTGAGAGCAAGACTGCAGTGATTGTTATTGCTTTTCTGGGTCAAGCCACCCAGCAGAGCTACCAGGCTCTGGGCTGGTATGGGGGAGTGTCTGCAAAGAGTCCTGTGATGTGATCCATCTTCAGGTCTCAGTCATGGATACTGGCACCTGCTTCAGTGGAGGAAGCTGGGGAGTGAAGTGGGCTCTGTGAGGGTCCTTGGTTGTAGTTTTGTTTAGTGTGCTCATTTCCTCGAATGCTGGTTGTGCTAGCAGTGAAGTGGTCTTGTAGACAGACTAAGGACCTCTGGTTAGCCAGGATGTTACAGACAGTGAAATTAGCTATTGTTTTCTCCTTTCTTGGAGCTGGGTTTTTTTTTATAAGTTGCTGTAATGGCTTGAGTACATTGGCCTCCAGCCAGGAGGATGCACTTTCAAGAGAACATCAGCTGCCATAGTATGGTGGCATACAGGCTTGCCCTAAGGTCACCAAGATAAGTATTCAGGTTTCCCAGATGATGGGCAGGGTCATAGAACTCCCAAGAAATTATGTCTTTTGTCTTCAGCTACCAGGGTAGGTAGAGAAAGACCATCAGGTGGGGGCAGGGTTACGCATGTCTGAACTCAGACTCTCCTTGGGCAGGGCTTGCTGCAGCAGGTGTGGGGAATGGAGGTGTGGGCCTCAGGCCAACAGAGTTATGTTTCCAGGGAGATTATGGCTGCCTCTGTTACATCATACAGTCACCAGGAAAGTGGCAAAAAGTTAGCAGTGACAGGCCTCACTCTGCTCCCACTCAGCCAGCAAGGCCAGTCTCACTCCCACCATGCCTCACCAGCAGCACCAACCCTATATCCAGGAAGCTGGTGAGCAGGGCTGAGATCTTGTTCCAGGCTATAAGCCTCCCTACCAAGAATGCAAGCAGGGCTTTCAGGTCCCACCTGTCCCCACCTGCCATGGCTTCTGTGCTCACATCTGCACTTCCTCTTCATCCCCCCAACACCCCCCCTCCCAGATTCAGCCCAGAAAAATTCATGCTCAGTCAAAATTATTACAAAGTTCAGTTGGGAGTTTTCTTTTTTCTGTGGTCCTTCCCCAGTTCCACTGGCAGCCCTCCCCAAAAACTCAGGTGAGATAAAGTCAGAAATGTCTTCCTTGGACTTCCCTGGGGACTAGGAGTTCTCACAGGGCTCTTCCCACTGCTTCTTTTACTTTTATATTTCACTCGGGTTTCTAAGTTTATTTCCACTCTAGGTAAGGTTAAATCCTTTTCCCATGATCTGGATTTTCAGGTTCCCCAGGGAGGATGTGTGTTCAGAGGTGAAATTTCCCCCTCTCACACTTTGGGCACTCACAGTTTTTTGGCTGTCTCATGGAGTTTGTAGTGGCAAGCCACTTATTTCAAAGGGTCCATGAATTCTTTTGTTTTGCTGGTATGTTCCTGCAGTAGTTCTTCGAGCAAAACTTCACAATGTGAGTCTCCGCATGCTGTTCTGTCCATCTGAGTGGGAGCTGCAAGTTAGTCCTGCCTCCTGTCTGCCATTTTTTTCTCCCCTTAACAGCACTTTTTGAATCTGGGCCACTATCCTTTGTTCAATATAATGTGTCAAAAGTGAAATATTGAATTTTCAAGCCTTGGCTTCAAGATGCCTTGCAGGTTATGCTCTTGCATTTGGAATACACAGAGCCATAAAAAGAAGCTAGGTAACTTCAGCTGCATGAAAGAACCCATTGAGATCAGTGCAAGAACATTCCAATTAATCTTCATACAAACTAATGGCCCATAGAACTTTTGAGGATATAAAATTTTTGTTGTTTCAAGCTAAATTTGGGAGTCATTTGCTATGCAGCCAAAGATAACTGAATCAGAAAATGATACCTGGAAACTGGGTGCTGCACAACAAAAAATAAAATGTTTCACTGGCTTTGGGACTGGGCAATAGGTAGAGGCCAAAATGTAGTGAGGAAAATGCTATTGGGACTGGGAAAATAGTGACTCATATATGTAATATGAAACAATTAGCAAAACTGGGCATCGGAATCCAGCGCAAATTGTTACATCACAAAATTGTAAGCATATAAAATAACTGCTTTTTGAAGCCATTAAGTTTGGGATGGTTTGTTATATAGCAATAAATGACTAAGACTAATTTTGACAATATCTTTTAATTGGCATATTTAGTCCATTTACATTTAATGTGTAATTACTAATTTGGCTGGGTTTGTATCATCTTGTAATTTTTTAATTTATGCAATCTATACTTTGCTACTTTTGTTCTGCCTTTCTTGTTTTCTTTTGGATTAATGAACTTTGTTTAGCATTTCATTTTATTCCCTCCATTGGACTTTTTAGTTCTACTTCTTTGTGTGAGTGGGGAGAGAAATGAAGAGAGGTTTTTTTTTCTGTTGCCTACAGAATCTTGGAAAATAGAAAATACACTTAATAATTTGTGAATCTAGGAAGATTTATAGAAAGACTGTTGCAAGAATCAACTAGCTTCTTACATCTTCATAAAAGGTACAGAAACAGAGAGATGAACTAACAAAAGAACCATTTTGTTTTCAAACAGAAATCAGAGAAAATAAAAAGTTCCAAGGACTTACTGTGCTGGAAAATAAAGTAATTTCTTACCTTTTATCTATTCAGCTGGTAAACTATTCTCAAAGTGAGAAATAGGCTCAGGATACATATTCTCGGCCGGACGCGGTGGCTCAAGCCTGTAATCGCAGCACTTTGGGAGGCCGAGACGGGTGGATCACGAGGTCAGGAAATTGAGACCATCCTGGCTAACACGGTGAAACCCCGTCTCTACTAAAAAATACAAAAAACTAGCTGGGCGAGGTGGCGGGCGCCTGTAGTCCCAGCTACTCGGGAGGCTGAGGCAGGACAATGGCGTGAACCCGGGAGGCAGAGCTTGCAGTGAGCTGAGATCGCCCCGCTGCCCTCCAGCCTGGGCAACAGAGCGAGACTCCGTCTCAAAAAAAGAAAAAAAAAAGAGTGTGATCCTTTGCTAGAACCTCTGAGAGATTAAGCCAGTTCTTAGTAGATGTTGTTGGTCACTCAAAGTGTTCCTAAGAATATTAAGGTCATGTTTCAACAGCAACCTGATATACCTACGCTAAACAGTAGTCTGTCTCAGAAAAAAAGTATGGTTATTGCTATTGGGGTATGGAATAGACCCTAGTAGGACTCACTGCAATCTACTAATTTTTTTTAGACACACTACTAGAAAAGACATTATCAGTTTAGATTAAAAGGGACTAAGATGGTTCAAAATGAAAAAGGAATCTCAGACCCCCACATTTGTATGAACAGAAAGCATACTAAGAAAACTATTTAGCTGCAAATATAGTCAATTTCTTCTAGAAAAGAAAAAATGTCTCAGTTGACAAGAGCCCAGAACCCAGATAACAGAGCCAAGTTCCACAGAGAGCTATGGAATAGGGAACTACTCCAGAAGCAGAATCAGACCCCAGTGACAGAACATCTCTGGCTCAGTGTAGGGAAACCTAACATTTGCCTAGTGGAATTTCAGAATAGCTGTGGGACAGCAACTGCTATAGTTTTCTCATTTTATTGGCAAGTGCCTATTGCAGTTATCATCTCCCTGTCTCACTATTGTAAATTGGTAGTGTGTATGGCACATAAGTTGTCTTTTTAGTTCAAAATTCCTGTAATTGAGAAGAGCCACACTTAAGGAGTTATGCCCAAAAAGGCTCAATGATATCTACACTCAGTGCGAATCACTAGATTATGGATTTTGAGCCTGATGCCATAATTAGATGACACCTTGTGTTTACTTGGACCAAATATGCACATTTTGCATGTGGTAAATAGAAATTATTTGTAGCCATAGTGCAGACTGTTACAGATTGCACATGGCTACAAATTCTTTGTAGCATCCCCTATCAATAGATGGAACATATTTCTCTACTTTTTAAAGCTGAGATTTTTTCTTTAAGATGCAGTCTTGCTCTGTCACCCAAGGTGGAGTGCAGTGGCACAAACACAACTCACTGCAGCTTTGACCTCCAGGGCTTAACCAATCCTTCTGTCTCAGCTTCCCAAGTAGCTGGAATTACAAATGAACACCATCATGTTGCTCAGGCTAGTCTTGAACTCCTGGGCTCAGTAATTCTCCTGCCTCATCCTCTCAAAGTGCTGAGATTACAGACATGAACCACTGCACTCTGGCAAAAGCTGAAATAATCTTATGATTTGCTTTGACCAAGAGAAAGTGATACAAGTGACACAGTTAGACTCCTAAGCCTACTTCTCAAGAGGCCTTGTGGCTCTTGTCTATTTTGAATAATTCTGCTGCATTTCAAAGCAGCCTGAAAGAGTCTCAGAAAGATATAGCCCAATTGACAGCACCAACTGTCAGATATGTAAGTCAGTCCACATTAGCTCATATAGCCCTAGCTCAGGTGTGAAATGTCTGCAGCTATATGAATGTCCACAAGTGAAACCAATGTAAGAACCAACCATCTGAACCCAGTACAAATTGTTAAATCACAGAATTGTAAGCATATAAAATAAGTGCTTTTGAAGCCACTAAGTTTGGTGTGGTTTGCTATATACAGCCATAGACACCTAAGACTCATTCTGACAATATCTGTCCTGTAATTGGCACACTCAGGGTATTTATATTGAATGTAGTTATTAATTTGGCTGGATTTGTGTCTATTGGCTGTCTGTTTTTTAAAAAAAAATTGTCCCATCTCTATTACTTTATTCTATCTTTCCTGTTTTCTTTTGAATTAATGAAGATTTTTAAAATTATTTTATTTTATCACCCTCTATTGGATGTTTTTAGTTCTAGTTCATTGTGATATGGACAGAAGGCAAGAAAATACTGGGTAGAAGAGGGTGGTTCCCTGGCAAAGGCCCTACCCTCAAGCCTAAAAACCCATGGCCTTAAATGGGAACAGGCATTCCTGTTTTCATGCCCAAAAGTTGCCTTTTGGCCTACCTATCCTGTACACAGATAAGTCCCAAACCCTTTTGTGTTCATCTCCATGAGATATGAACAGAAGAGCAGAAGAGCAGAAGAACAACACGGTAGAGAAGAGAAGAGAAGGAGCATCTGAACGTTGAGAGGAGTTCAGCTGGGGACAATCAGAGAGGAGATTGGCCTCAGGATGGCCAAACTCCAGGGGAAGATCAACTTTCCATTCCATCCCCTTTAAAGCTTCCCATCCATCCCACTGAAAGCCACCTCCACCACTCAATAAAGCCCCCACATTCGTCATCCTTCAAGTCCATGTGTGACCTGATTCTTCCTGGATGTCAGACAAGAGCCCAGGTGTCAAGAGGGCACTGAGCTGGTTAACACCTAAGCCATCGGCAGGTGGCAAAGCTAAAAGAGCTCACTGCAACACATGCCTACTTAGGCTTTGGGAGTTGCAGGTACCCACCCCTAGATGCTGCCATGGGGCCAGAGCCCCAAAGTGCTCGCCCTGGCTCCTGCACCTGCCAACTGCATGCTCCCCCACTCATAAAGGGTTTTGAGCGCAAGGCAGCTGAACAGACAAGCCACACCCCTGTCACACGTCCTGAGAGGGGGATCAGGGAACTTTCCTGTTTCAGCTATATTTTTTTAAAAAAATTATTGATACATTATATTGGTACATATCTATAGGGTACATGTGAAATTTTGTTACATACATGAAATGTGCAATGATCAAGTTAAGGTATTTAGGGTATCCATACGTCAAGTATTTATCATTTATATTTGCTGGAAAGACCAAGTTATCTCTTTTAGCTATTTTGAAATATATAATACATTGTTGTTAACTATAGTCACCCTTCTCTGCTATCAAATATTAGGACTTATTCCTTCTATTTTATTGTATATTTGTATTCATTAATCAATCAATCTTCATTTCCTTACCCATGCATCCTTTCCAGTCCCTGCTATCAATTGTTCCATTCTCTATATCCATATGATTAACTTTTTTATCTCCCATATATGAGTGCAAAAATGTATTTGTCTTTCTGCACCTGAGTTATTTTACTCAACATGGTAACTTCCAGTTCCATCTATGTTGCTGCAAATGACAAGATTTCCTTCCTTTTTATGGATGAATAGTAATCCACTGTGTATATACATGACATTTTCTTTATCCGTTTGTCCATTGGTGGGCACTTAGTTTGATTCCATATCTTGGCTATTGTGAATGGTGTTGCAACAAACATGGGGATGCTGGTATGCCTTTGATATGCTGATTCCTTTTTTTTCGATAAACACCCAGTAGTGCAGTTGTTGGATCACATGGTAATTCTAGTTTTTTGAGAAATCTCCATACTGCTTTCTTTTCTTTTTTTTTTTTTTTTTTTTTTGAGACAGTCTTGCTCTTGTCACCCAGGCTGGAGTGCAATGGCGCAATCTCGGCTCACTGCAACCTCCATCTCCCTGGTTCAAGCAATTCTCCTTCCCCAGACTACCAAGTAGCTGGGATTACAGGTGCCTGCCACCATGCTAGCTAATTTTTTGTATTTTTAAAAGAGATGGGGTTTCACCATGTTGGTCAGGCTGGTCTCGAACTCCTGACCTCAGGTGATCCACTTGCCTCGGCCTCCCAAAGTGCTGGGATTACAGGTGTGAGCCACCACACCTGGCCCTCCATACTGTTTTCTATAGTGGTTGTACTAATTTACTAATTTATATTCCAAACAATAGTGTATAAGAAAGAGTTCTCTTTTGTCTGTATCTTCACCACAATCTGTTAATTTTGTCTTTTTAATAATAGCCATTCTAACTGGGGTAGGATAATATTTCATCATGGTTTTTATTTGCAGTTTTGATTATTAATGATGCCAAGCATATTTTCATATATCTGTTAGCCATTTGTGTGTCTTCTTTTAAGAAATGTCCATTTATGCCCTTTGATTATTTGTTTTTTTATTTGTATAAATTGATGGCAGTACAGGTGTTGCTTTGTTACATGCATAAATTGCATGGTGGTGAAGTCAGGGCTTTTAGGGTATCCATAACTCAATGTACATTGTACCCATTAAGTAATCTCTCAATCATACCCCATTCATCCACTCACCACTCCAATTCTCTTGCTATCATTGCACATTCTACGTGCATGTGTGCACATTATTTAGCTCCCAGTCATAAGTGAGGATATGTGATATTTATTTTTATGCATGTGAATCTTTCACTTAAGATAATGGCCTCGAGTTCCATCCATATTGCTGCAAAAAGCAAGATTTCATTCCTTTTTATGGCTGAATAGTATTTCATTGTCGGTATCATATTTTTTAATCCAATCATCTTTCAAAAAACTTTTATTTTAGGTTCGGGGGTACATGTGCAGATTTGCTATATAGGTAAATTGCATGTCATATGAATTTAGTGTACAAATTATTTCATCACTCAGGTAAATAAGCATAGTATCTGATAGGTAGTTTTTCGATCTTCACCCTTCTCCCACTGTCAACAATATCTAGACTTGCTGCAAAGGCATGATCTCATTCTTCTTTATGGCTGCACAGTATTCCATGGTGTATAGTTACCAAATTTTCTTTATCCATAGTAACATTGGTGAGCATTTAGGTTGAATCCATGTCTTCGTTATTGCAAATAGTGCCACGATGAACATACACATGCATGTGTCTTTAAGGTAGAATGATTTAGATTCCTTTGGGTACATATCCAATGGGATTGCTGAGTCAAAGAATTATGTTGTAAATTTTTTGAGGAATCACAAAATTGCTTTCCACAATGGCTGAACTAGTTTACATTTCCACCAGCAGTGCAAAAGCATTCCCTTTTCTCCATAAGCTCACTAGCATCTGTTATTTTTTGACTTTTTAAACAGTAGCCATTCTGACTGGTGTGAGATGATATCTCACTGTAGTTTTTATTTGCATTTCTCTCATAATTAATGACATTGAGCATTTTGTCATGTACTTGTTGGTTGTATGAATGTCTTCCTTGGAAAAGTGTCTGCTCATGTCCTTTGCCCACTTTCTAATGGGGTTGTTTTCTGCTTGTAAATTTAAGTTTCTTATAGTCTGGATTTTACACCTCTGTTGAATGCATACTTTCCAAATATTTTCTCCCATAATGTAGGTTGTTTACTCTATTGATAGTTTCTTTTGCTGTGCACAAACACTTTAGTTTAATTAGGTCCCATTTGTTAATTGTTGTTCTTGCTGCAATTGCTTTTGGCATCTTCATCATAAAGTCTTTACTAGGTCCTACAGCCAGAATGATATTTCCTAGGTTACCTCCAGCATTTTTATAGATTTTGATTTTAGATGTAAGCCTTTACTCCATCATGAGTTATTTTTTATATATGATGTAAGGAAGGGGTCTGGTTTCAATCTACTGCCTATGGCTAGCCAGTTATCACAGCACCATTTATGGAATAGGGAGTCTTTTCCACATTGCTTGTTTTTCACAAATTTTGTGAAATATCAGACGGTTGTACGTGTGTGGCATTATTTCTGGGCTCTTTATTCTGTTCCTTTAATCTATGTGTCTTTTTGGTACCAGTATTGTACTGTTTTGTTTACTGTAGCTTTGTAGTATAGTTTGAAGACTGATAATGTGATGCCTCCAGCTTTGTTCTTTTTGGTTAGGATTCTCTTGGCTATTCAGGCTCTTTTTTGGTTTCATATGAATTTTAAAATAGTTTTTCTGTCCTTCTGTGGAAAATGTTGGTACTTTGATACAAATAGCATTGAACCTACGAATTGCTCTGGGCCATATGGCCATTTTAACAATATTGATTTTTCCTATCCATGAGCATGGAATACTTCTCCATTTGTTTGTGTTGTCTCTAATTTCTTTCATCAGTGTTTTGTAATTCTGGTTATAGAGGTCTTTCACTTATTTGATTAGCTATATTCCTAAGTATTTTATTCATTTTGAGGCTATTGTGAATGGGACTGCATTTTTGATTTGGCTCTTAGCTTGGATCTTGTTGGTGTATTAAAATGCTACTAATTTTTTTTTTTTTTTTTTTTCTAAACGAAGTCTCGATTTTCTGCTCAGGCTGGTGTGCAGTGGCATGATCTTGGCTCATCACAACCTCCACCTCCTGGGTTCAAATGATTCTCCTGCTTCAGCCTCCTGAGTAGCTGGGATTACAAGTGTGTGCCACCACACCCGGCTCTTTTTTGAATTTTTAGTAGAGACAGGGTTTCATCATATTGGCCAGGCTGGTCTTGAACTCCTGACATCAAATGATCCGCCCACCTCAGTCTCCCAAAGTGCTGGGATTATAGGTGTGAGCCACTGTGCCTGGCGTATGCTACTGATTTTTGTACACTGATTTTGTACCCCAAAACTTTGTGGAACTTGTTTATCAGATCAAGTAGCTTTAGGGCATAAACAATGGAATTTTCTAGGTATTTAATTATATCATCTTCAAACAGAAATTTTGTTCTCCTGGCTTCCTATGTGGATGCCTTTTATTTCTTTCTCTTGCTCGACTGTTCTAGCTAAGACTTTCAGTACTGTGTTGAATAGGAGTGGTGAGAGAGGGTATCCTTGTCTTGTTTCAGTTTTCAAGGAGAATGCTTCCAGCTTTTCTCCATTCAGTATGATGTTTGCTGTTGGACAGTCATAAATGACTCTTACTATTTTGAGGTATGTTCCTTCAATGTCTAGTTTGTTGAGGGCATTTAATATAAAGAGATACTGAATTTTATAGAAAGTCCCTTCTGCATCTGTTGAGATTATTGTGTTTTTTGTTCTGTTTATGTGGTTAATAACATTTACTGATTAACGTATGTTGAACCAACCTTACACCCATGGGTAAAGCCTACTTGATCATGGTGGGTTAGCTTTTTGATGTGCTGCTGGATTCGGTTTGTTAGTAGTTAAAGATTTTTTGCATTTGTGTTCATTAAGGAGCTTGGCCTAAAGTTAGTTTTGGAGCTATTGTGTCTCTGCCAGGTTTTAGTATCAGGATGAGTACTCATAGAATGGGTTAGGAAGGATTTCCTCCTCCTCATTTTTTTTTTTTTTTAATAGTTTCAGCAGAAATGTTACCAGCTCTTCCTTATGTATCTAGTAGAATTTGGCTGTGAATCTGTCACTTCCTGGGCTTCCTCTGATTGGCAGAACTTTAATTACTGATTCAATTTTAAAACTCACTATTGGTCTGTTCAGGGATTCTATCTCTTTCTCGTTCAAGCTTGGGAGGTTGTATGCATCCAGGAATTTATCCATTTCTTTTGGGTTTTCTAGCTCGTGTGCACAGACAAAACCTTATTTTCATTATAGCCTTTCTAAGCCTTTCATGGTAGTTTTTTCTAGTCACTCAAGCAGAATTTTAATACCAGAAATATACTGTACTTTTATGTAGTGTATGTATATTTTTGACCCCTAAGAACCAATTTTTCCTGATTGGTGGCAATACCATTTCCATTGATAATGCATATAAGTATGTGTTTTTTATATTAATGACATTGGAGCTGATGGAATCTTTGATACTTTCACTATTTTAGGACACTTGGTAATCTCTTAATGATAACATTTAATTTTGTATATTTTTTACAATTTGGTGTGACTTAGGGTCACAGCTTATAACATCGTTCATTCTACTCATTACATCTTGAGGTATGAAGTGCCTTCTGATTGATGTATGTATGTATCCCATTTATGTATTCTTTTAAAATAAAATAATTGAATTCACAGTCATAGCATGACTAACAAAATTGAACTATAACAAAAAAATTCTAGTTAACTTTATTAAAGTTATGCAATTATGTTTGCAGAAGGGCAAGTATCTGTGTAACCTTGGCCAATCCTACACTTTCCACTCTTGCTTGCAGTTCTTGGGTAGGATGTACCAAGAATGCAACATCCAGAGATAAGGAGGAACTGTACAGAACAGCTCAGTCATTGTCCTCATCTCTCCTAGAATAGGATGTCCACAAATCTGTAGCACAGAAATCCCAGTTACACCCAGAATATAAAACCCAGAGCAAAATGTTTTTGGGGTCTCTCACCTGTGGTACAATGTGGCACACAAAGACAAGACCCTATCCATCCTGGGAAGTTTCCTTGATCCACTGGGGCACTGGCTCAACTTATTTTCATTCTTACTACCTACCAGGGAGTAATGCCTGCCTGACTTATAAGAGTATTCTGTTTTAAAAGACTAAGTTTAAGAAGGAAAGTGGTAGCAGTGTGACTGCTATGCATCTGGGTCTTCTATGAACCCCTGCCAGAGTCAAGAACACTTGCAGATCTCTGGCAGATTGTTCTGTGCAAAATATTCTGCCAAACATAGGAATCTTAGAATAAATTAGTGAGGTATTTAGAGTCCTTTTCTCAGATTAGTGACTAGTACATGGTGCCCCTATCCCAGGGGTGGATACCAGTGCACGGTATTCTGTTTAACAATGTTTAGTGCTTCTCTCTTTTTTTGTACATTTCAGTAGAAGAGCCTCATGTATTTTCACAAAATCAATATATTTTAATCAACCGCAATCAAGTTTTCTTCTTTTGATGCTCAAATGGTAATCCCTGGCCACTTAGAATTTCCTTTATGTTAGGTCTCATTTTCTTTTGACATCACTTAAGTTATTGTTTTTCTTTCCGTCACAAAAATTATTTAAGGGTCTTCTTGTTCCTTCCTGGTCCAAACATAAAATCAGAAATTTCTTAAGGTAGCCATCCTTTCAATAGAAAAAAAGTATTAGAAATAATGATTTGAGCATCTTTAATGTTTATTAAAGATGACAATTTGCTTTACAACAGCTCGAAATAAAGAGCTATAAAATAAACATTGTGAATTTATATTTTGTCATAAATTTATATTGACATTTCCTATTTACTTTTAACATTGTAATGCTACTAAATTTTTTGATCCAATATTATTCCTTTTTAAAAATAAAAGCGTTTATTCTTAACTATTTGATAAATGTTTCAAAAACATGATGTTTTTTTAATTTATGTCTTATTTTTAACAAAAAATAATAGTATATATTTATGGGGTACAATGTAATATTTTGAAATATGTACAATACATTGTGGAAAAATTAAATCAAGCTAACATTGCATCTCATGGGGGTTTGGTGTACAGATAATTTTGTCACCCAGGTAACTGACATAATACCCAATAGGTAGTTCTTCAGTCCTCACTCTCCTCCCAGCCTCCATACTCAAGTAGAAAACAGTGTCCATTGTTCTCTTCTTTTTGCCCATGTGTGCTCAATGTTTAGCTCCAACTTATGAGAACATGTGGTATTCGGTTTTCTGTTCCTGTGTTAACGTGCTTAGGATAATGGCCTCCCACTCCATCCATGTTGCTACAAAGTATAAGATCTCATTATTTTTTATGACTGTGTAGTATTCCATAGTGTATATGTACCACATTTTCTTTATCCAATCTACAATTCATGTGCATCTGGGTTGATTCTACATCTTTGCTGCTGTGAATAGTGCTATTTAGTAAAGACGCCATGTGTTTATGGTAGAATAATTTATATAATAATTTATATTCCTTTGGATATATTCCCAGTAATGGGATTGTTGGGTCAAATGGAGTGAGTTCTCATGAGCTCTGATTGTCTTATAAGGAGCTCTTCCCACTCCAGGCTTCTCTCTCTCCTGTTTTCTTGTGAAGAAGATGCTGGCTTCCCCTTCTGCCATAATTGTAAGTTTCCTGAGGCCTCCCCAGCCATGTAGAACTGAGTCAACTAACTATCTTTCCTTTATAAATTACCCAGTCTTGGGTATGTCTTTATAGCAGTGCAAGAACAAACTATACATATGACTTTACTCATCTTAGAGATGAGAAAAATTTCATTACATTCAGCTCTGATTTCAGTTATTTCTTTTCTTTTGCTAGCTTTAAGGTTGGTTTGTCCTTGTTTATCTAGTTCCTCTAAGTGTGATGTTGTTAATTTGAGATTTTTCTAACTTTTTGATGTGGATGTTTAGTGCTATAATCTTTTCTCCTAACACTGCCTTAGCTATGTCCTAGAGATTCTGGAATGTTGTCTTTTTGTTTTCATTAGTTTAAAAGAATGTATTGATTTCTGCTGTAATTTTGTTGTTTACCTAAAAGTCATTCAGAAGCAGATGGCTTAATTTCCATTTATGGTTTTGAGGGATCTTCTTGGTAAAGATTTCTATTTCTATGGCACTGTGGTCTGAGAATGTGGTTGGCATGATTTTGGTTTTTTAAAATTTGTTGAGAATTGCTTTACCACATGGCTGAGCATGTGGTCAACTTTAGAGTATGCACCATATACATATGAAAAAATGTATATTCTGGTGATGCTGGGTGGAGTGTTCTGTAGGTGTTTGTTAGATCCATTTGGTCAAGGGTCAAATTTAGACCCTGAATGTCTTTGTTAGTATTATGCCTCAATGATCTGTCCAATATTGTCAGTGGGGTGATGAAGCCACCCACTATCATTGTGTGGGTATTTAAGTCTCTTCGTAAGTCTGTAAGAACTCTTTTTGTGAAGCTGGGTGCTTCAGTGTTGAGTGCAGATGAATTTAGGATAGATAAGTCTTCTTGTTGAATTAAACCTTTTATCATTTTGTAATGCCATTCCTTGTCCTTTTGATCATTGCTGGTTTAAAGTCTGTTTTGTCTGAAAAAGGAGTTACTACTTCTACTGTTTTTTGTTTTCTGTATGATTGATAAATCTTTCTCCATCTCTTTACTTTGAGCTTATGGATGTCAATGCATCTGAGACAGGTCTCTTGAAGGTAGTATACAGTTGGGTCTTGCTTCTTTATCTAACTTTGTCACTCTGTGTCTATTAAGTGGGGGTATTTATCCCATTTATGTTCAAGGTTAATAATGATATGTACAGTCATCCCATCATCATGTTAGTAGCTGGTTTTTATAGACTTAATTGTGTAGTTACTTTATAGTGTCAATGGTGTATGTACTTAAGAGTGTTTTTGTGGTGGCCAGTAATGGTCTTTCATTTCCATCTTTAGCACTCCTTTAAGGACTTCTTCTAAGGCAGATCTCGTGGTAATAAATTCTTTTAGCATTAGCTTGTCTCAAAAAAGAAAAATCTTATTTCTCCTTCACTTATGAAGCTTAGTTTGCCTGGATATGAAATTCTTGGTTTGAATTCCTTTTATTTATGGATGCTGAATATAGGCCCCCAATCTCATCTGACTTGTAGAGTTTCTGTTGAAAGTTCCACTGTTAGCCTATTGTGATTCCTTTGTAGGTGACCTGCCCCTTGTCTCTAACTGCTTTTAATATTTTTTCTTTCACATTGACTTTGGAGAATCAGATGACTATGTGCCTAGTGGTCACCATGCATGGTATCTCACAGAGGTTCTTTGAATTTCCTGAATTTGAGTGCCAACTTCTCTAGTGAGGTGGGAAAAAATTTTGTAGGCAACATCCTCAAATATGTTTTCCAAGTTGCTTACTCTCTCTCCCTTTTCATTATGCCAATGAGTCATAAATTTAGTGTCCTTACATAATCCCATATTTCTCAGAGGTTTTGTTCATTTAAAAATTATTTTCTCTTTATTTTTGTCTCACTCAGTTAATTCAATGAATCAGGCTTTGAGCTCTGAGATTCCTTTCTCAGCTTGGTCTATTCTGCTCTTAATACTTCTGATTGTTTTATGAAATCCTTGTAGTGAGTTTTTCAGCTCTATCAGTTCAGTTTGGTTCCTTCTAAAAATGGTTATTTTGTCTTTAATCTATTAAATCACTTTTGTTGCGTTCTTTAGATGCTTTAGATTCAGTTTCAACTTTTCCTGAATCTCGATTATCTTAATTGTGAGGCAGATTTGAATTCTATACTATTTCAGCCATTCCATTCTGGTTGAACATCATTATTGAGGATCCACTATGATCATTTGGAAGTAAGAATATATTCTGTCTTTTAGAGTTGTCAGACTTCTTGTGCTCATTTTTTCTCATCTGTGTGCAATGATGTTCCCTTAACAGTGGTATAATTTGAGTACAGACAGTTGGCTTCATTTTTGCAGGTTTTAAGAGGCCTGGGGCTTTTTCTTGTGGCTAAAATCATGTCCTTGGTTTCACAGGGGAGTATATTCGTAAAGTATGTTTGGTGTTGAAGTTTGGGCTGTGATCCTGTAGATGGTGCTTAGTGTAATGGCCAGTGATAGGCTGTTATTCAGCCATATGAATCCTCTATATTTCCTCACACTTGCAGCTGTGCTCCCTCTCAGTGCTTTAAGAGTTTGAGCTCCTTTCCCACTTAAGTGCTGTTTACAGATCTTCAGTTGGCACTCCCAGGGTGCAGACCACAGCCCTGGAGAGTTCAGTCTTTTTATTCTGAACTCAGCTTGGAGCCAGCAGGCTCACAGACCTTGGTAGTGGCAATGGCAGAAGGCCTTTCACTTGTCTTTTTGGGCTCCCCCCCAGAGAAAAGGAGAGCCATTGCCAATCAAAATAATCAGCCCACGGTGGGGTTTCTGCATATCAGGCCCAAACTGGGAAGCCCCGCCTGGTGAAGGGGAAGGGGGAAGGGGGAACATGGGGAAGATAGTATGTCCTCTTCTCCATAGGGCAGCAGTGGCATGCGGGAGGTGTGAATAACGCACTCAGGCTCTTTGTTTCTTCCCCAGCCTGATGGCGGCAAGGGCATATACTGCAGCAGCAGCTGCGACATAGGGGATGTCAGTTGCCTATGTGAACTCCACCCCAAAGAGACACAAAGCCACTGCCAACAGGAATGTTCAGTCAGGGATAAAATGGCTGTGCTGTGGGCCCAAGGCAGAGGCCCTACCTGGTAAAGAGTAGGAACTGGGGGCTTACAGGGTAGACAGATTGGGTTCCTCTCTGTATGGCAGCTGTGGAGTGCTAGGGGTGCAAGCAAACATCAGAGGCTTTACTCTTTCCCCAGCCTGAGGACAAAAGGGGAACTACTGCTGCAGCAGCAATGACAGAGATCCTGTGGGTTGTCTCTGGGATTTCTTACACAGAGGAACAAACAGCCCGTATTGACTGAAGTGATCAGGATGGGGCAGGGCGATTGTCCTGTCTGGGGTCCCAGATCAGGAGGTTCTACCCAGTGAGAAGTAGCATGGTCAGAGAACCACATGGAAAACATTCTGACAGCTTTTCCTTAAGGCAGCTGCAGTGTGATATAGGCTGGTGAGAGTTCTTTAAAAATCTTCTGGCTGGGTGCGGTGGCTCACACCTGTAATCCCAGTACTTTGGGAGGCCGAGGTGGGTGGGTCACCTGAGGTCGGGAGTTTAAAACCAGCCTGATCAACATGGTGAAACCCCATCTCTACTAAAAAAGATATAAAATTAGCCAGGCATGGTGGCGCATATCTGTAATGCCAGTTACTCGGGAGGCTGAGGCAGGAGAATCACTTGAACCCGGGAGGCAGAGGTTGTGGTGAGCCGAGATCGTGCCACTGCACTCCAGCCTGGGCCACAAGAGCAAAACTCCATCTCAAAAAAAAAATTTTATATTTAATTTTTGTGGCTATGTATATACATTATACACACACATTATATATAATGTATATATTATGTATATATACATATATGCATATACATATATTATGTATATATACATATATGTGTGTACATATATAACGTATATATTATGTGTATATATAATGTGTGTATATATACACACACAAACATATATGGATTACATGAGCTATTTTGATACAGGCATGCAATATATAATAATCACGTCACTCACATTCTGTGTTGGCTTTTCAACTTGCTGATCGTTTCCTTTGCTTTACAGAAGCTTTTTAACTTGATGTGATCTCATTTGTTCATTCTTGCTTTCATTTTCTGTGCTTATGGGGTATTACTCAAAAAATCTTTGCTCAATCCAATGTCCTGGGGAGTTTTTCCAATAATTTCTTTTAGTGGTTTCATAGTTTGAAGTCTTAGATTTAAGGCGTCCATCAATTTTGATCTTTTATTCAAACTTTTATTTTTGGTCTTTTTTCGTTTGGTGGGTATCAGGGTATTCCTATGTTACCCAAGTAGGTCTTGAACTCCTGGGCTCAAGCTATCCTCCCACCTCTGATTACCTAAGTAGTGAAATTACAGGCATGAGAAACCACATTCAGCTGATTGTTTTATATGGCAAAAAATAAGTGTCCAGTTTCCTTCTTCTACATAAAGATATCCAGTTTTCCAAGCACCATTTATTGAAGAGACTGTCCTTCCACTAACACATGTGGCATCATTGTCAACAAATAAAAGTTCACCATAGATTTATTTCTGGGTTCTCTAGTCTGCTCCACAGTTCTATGTGACTGTTTTTATGCTATTAGTATAATGTTTTGGTTACTATAACTCTGTAGTATAATTTGAAGTCAGGTAAAGTGATTCCTCAACTTCTGGGGTTTTTTGCTTAGTCTAGCTTTAGCTATTGGAGTTTTCTGAGGTCCCATACACATTTTAAAACTTTTTTTCTATTTTTATGAAGAATGTCATTGATATTTTTGATAGAAATGGCATTGAATATGTAGATTGCTTTGGGTAGTATGAATATTTTAACAATATTGATTTTTTTAATTCATGAAAATGGAACATCTTTCCATTTTATTGTGTCCTCTTCAATATCTTTCATCGATGTTTTATACTTTTTATTGTAGAAATCCTTTATTTCTTTGGCTAATCCCTAGGTATTTAATTTTATGTACAGCTATTGTAAATCAGGTTACTTACTTGATTTTTCAGATTACTCACTACTGGCATATAGAAATGTTACTAATTTTTGTATGTTGATTTTGTAACCTGCAACTAAACTGAATTTAGTTTATCAGTTCTAATAGTTTTTTTGGTGGAGTCTTCAGGTTTTTCCACCTGTAAGATCATATCATCTGAAAACAAGGATAATTTGACTTCTTCTTTTCCATTTTGGATGCCCTTTCTTTCTTGCTCTTGTCTGATTGCTCTAGTGAAGACTTCCAGTAATACGTTGAATAACAATGGGGAAAGTGGGCATTCTTGTTGTGTTCCAGATCTTAGGGAAAAGACTTTCAGTTTCTCCATTCAGCATGATAGCAGCTGTGGGTCTGTTGTATATGGTCTTTCTGTTCTCCAGGAATATTGGCCTGTAGTTTTCTACTTTTTTTTTTTTTTTTTAATGTGTCTTTAGTTTTGGAAACAGAGTAACAGTGGCATCATAGAATTAGTTTGGAAGTATTCCCTCCTCCTCTATTTTTCAGAATTGTTTGAGTAGGATTGGTATTAGTTCTTTTTCAAATATATGGAAGAATCCAGCCATAAAGTCATTGGGTCCTGAGGTTTTCTTTGCTGGAAAACGTTTTATTATAGCCTCAATCTCATTACTTGTTAATTATCTGTTCAGGTTTTGAATTTCTTCATGGTTCAACCCTGGTGCATTGCATGTGTGTAGAAATTTATCCCTTTCTTCTAGATTTTCCAATTTATTGCCACATAGTTGCTCATAGTAGCCACTAATGATCTTTTAAGAAAGTTTTCAATGTTCTTCTTAATTTCATTGACCCAGGAGTACATTGTTTAATTTCCATGTGTTTGTATATTTTCTGAAATGCCTTTTGTTATTTTTAGATTTATTCCACTATTGTGAGAGAAGATGCTTGATATTACTTCAATTTTTTGAATGTTTTAAGACTTGATTTGTGACCTAACATATGTTCAATCCTTGAAAATGACCCCTGTGCTGAGAAAAAAATTCTTTTGCAGCTGTTGAAAAAAATGTTCTGTACATATATATCATGTCCATTTATTCTATATTGTGGATTAATTCAGATATTTCTTTATTTTCTGTCTGGGTGCTCTGTCTAATGTTGAAAGTTGGGTGCTGAAGTCTTCAGCTACTATTGTATTTGCATCTCTCTCTCTCTCATCATCTCTAATGTTTGCTTTATATATCTGGGTGCTACAGTGTTGAGTGCATATATATTTACAACTGTTATATTCTCTTGCTGAATTGATCCCTTTATCATTACAAAATAACCTTCTTTGTCTCTTTTTGTAGTTTTTGTCTTGAAATATATTATTTCTACAAATACACAAAGAACTCTAATAACACAATTAAAAAAAACAACCTGTTTTAAAAATGGACAAAAGACCTAAAGCAGCAGCACATCAGAGAAAATACACATAGTAGAAAAACCATCTGAAAAAATGGTTGACATCATGTGTCTTTAGGAAATGACAAACTAAAATGATGAGATTCCACTACTACCACACAACTATTAGAATAAGCAAATCCAAAAATACTGACAACATCAAATACTGTGAGAATGTGGACCAAAAATAACTCCCATTCACTGCTTGTGGAAATGGAAAATGGTACAGTCAATTTGGAAGACTGTTTAGCAATTTCTTATAAAACTGAACACACTTTGACCATAAAATTCAGCAATTGTACTCCTTGGTTTTTACCTAAAGGAGCTGAAAAACATGTGCACATAAAAACATCCACATGTATGTTTACAGCCGTTTTATTTATAATTGACAAATGTTGAAGGGTAACATGATGTCCTTCAGTAGATAAAAGGGTAAACTCTAGTACATCCACACAATGAAATATTATTCATTTCCAAAGAGAAACGAGGAATCAACTCATGACATGATTAACCTTAAAAGCATATTACTAAGTGAGAGAACCTGATCTGAAAAGGCTACATACTGTATGTTTCCAAATATAGGACATTCTGGAAAAGGCAAAATTATGGAGACAGTAAAAAGTTGAGTGGTCGCCATGATTTAGAGGAGAGGAAGAAATGAACAGTATGCTCTATGGCAAGGGTCCCCAACCCACAGGCCACAAACTGGTACTGGTCCATTGCCTGTTAGGAACCAGGCCACAGGGCAAGAGGTGAGCTGCTGGGGAGTAAGCATTACTGTCTGAGCTCCACCTCCTGTCAGATCAGTGGTGGCGTTAGATTCTCATAGGAGTGTGAATCCTATTGTGAACTGTGCATGTGAAGGATCTACGTTGCGTGCTCCTTATGAAAATCTAACTAATGCTTGATGATCAGAGATGGAACAGTTTCATCCTGAAACCATCCCCCACCCTAGTCCATGGAAAAATTTTCTTCTACAAAACCAGTCCCTGGTGCCAAAATGGTTGAAAACCGCTGCTTTATGGTACTATAATGATAGATACATGTCATGCATTTGTCAAAACCCACCAAATAAATACCAAGAGTGAAACCTAATGTAAAATATTGACTTTGGGTAATAACGATGTGTCAATGTAGGTTCGTCGATTTTAATATAGGTACCATTCTGGTTAGAGGTGTTGATAAATAGCAGGGCAACCCTACAGGTGTGAGGACAGGGAGTATATGGGAAATATCCGCACTTACCACTTAATTTTATTGTGAACCTATAACCACTCTAAAACATAAAGTCTATTATTTTTTAAAAGCCAGTTAACAAGTGTTGGTGGGCACATGCAGATAACAGAATATTCACACACTACAGAATGTAAAATGGCCTAGCTGCCTTAGAGAACAGTCTCACATTTCATCAAATAATTAATATAAATTTACCATATGATCTAGTGGTCCCTGTCTTAGGTAAATATTTCAGAAAAATGAAAATGTATAGACACATAGAAACTTACACATAAATGTTTATAGTACTATTATTCATTATATCTAAAAAGTAAAAATAACCCACATGTCCCTGAAGTGATGGATAAAGTTAAATAGAAGTGGTATAACTTAAAACCATGGAATTAATTATTCAGCCATAAAAAGGAAAGAAGTACTGATGCATGCTAGAGCATGGATAAACTTTGAAATATTATGCTAACGAAAAGAAGCCATTCAGAAAACACCACACACTGTATGATTAAACTCATATAACAGTCCAGAATAAATAAACCTAAAGAGACAGAAAGTAAATTAATGGCTACATAAGGCTGAAGTAGGGGTTAAGGAAATGAGAGGTAATTGTTAAAAGATACAGAGTTACTTCCTCAGGTAATAAAGTGTTCTAAAATGGTAATTCCTTACATACTATCTCCAATATACATTTAAAAGTTACAAGATGGCCGGGTGCAGTGTCACATCTGTAATTGCAGCACTTTGGGAGGCCTAGGCAGGTGGATCACGAGGTCAGGAGTTCGAGGCCAGCCTGGCCAACATAATGAAACCCCGTCTCTATTAAAAATACAAAAAATTAGCCAGGCATGGTGGCAGGTGCCTGTAATCCTAGTTAATCGGGAGGCTGAGGCAGGAGAATAGCTTGAACCCAGGAAGCAGAGGTTGCAGTGAGCCAAGATCACACCATTGCACTCTAGCCTGGGCAACGGTGTGAGACTCCTTCTCAAAAAAAAAGAAAGAAACTACAAGACATTCTAAGAAAAAAGACAATGTTACTAATAGTTCAGAAAAAAAAAATAGACAATATAAACAGATACACTGTTGATAAAGATGTTGAAAACAGGAACTATACAATAAGTATTATAGTAAACAGAATAAGAGGTGGATAACATGGATGAAATATGTAAAGACTGAACCAAGGTAAATCTTACACATATTAATTAATGTATTATGTCTACCTAAAATATTTAAAAGCAAGCTGTATCCTGAACATTTGGGCACACGTTGTCAGGACCTCCTAAGGTTGCGTTACAGGCGAGTCCTTAACCTTGGCAAAATAAACTTTCTAAATTGAATGAGATCTGTGTCAGATATTTTGGGCTCACATTATTATAAAGGTACACTTGAGACTAGGTAATTTATAAAGAAAATAGGTTTATTTGGCTCATGGTTCTGCAGGCTGTACAAGCCCATCTCACGTGCAAAGACGTACATAGGTTCAAAATAAAGGGATGGAGGAAGATCTACCAAGCAAAGGGAAAGCAAAAACAAAAGCAGGGATTGCAATCCTAGTCTCTGATAAAACAGACTTTAAACCAACAAAGATCAAAAGAGACAAAGAAGTTCATTACATAATGATAAAGGGATCAATTCAACAAGAAGAGCTAACTATTCTAAATATATATGTACCCAATACAGGAGCATCCAGATTCATAAAGCAAGTCCTTAGAGACTTACAAAGAGACTTAGACTCCCACACAATAATAATGGGAGACTTTAACACCCCACTGTCAATGCTAGACAGATCAACAAGACAGAAGGTTTACAAGGATATCCAGGACCTGAATGCAGCTGTGCAACAAGCTAACCTAACAGACATCTAACAGAACTCTCCACCCCAAATCAACAGAATGCACATTCTTCTCAGCACCACATCGCACTTATTCTAAAATTGACCACGTAATTGGAAGCAATCCTCAGCAAATGTAACAGAGCAGAAATCACAACAAACTGTCTCTCAGACCACAGTGCAATCAAATCAGAACTCAGGATTAAGAAACACTTAAAACGGCAAAACTACGTGGACACTGAACAACTTGCTCCTGAATGACTACTGGGTAAATAACGAGATGAAGGCAGAAATAAAGATGTTCTTTGAAACCAGTAAGAACAAAGACACAATGTACCAGAATCTCTGGGACACATTTAAAGCAGTGTGTAGAGGGAAATTTATAGCACTAAATACCCACGAGAGAGCAGGAAAGATCTAAAATGGACACTCTAACATCACAATTAAAAGAACTAGAGATGCAAGAGCAAACAAATTCAAAAGCTAGCAGAAGGCAAGAAGTAACTAAGATCAAAGCAGAACTAAAAGAGATAGAGACACAAAAAACCCTTCAAAAACATCAATGAACCCAGGAGCTGGGTTTTTTGAAATGATCAACAAAATTGATAGACCACTAGCAAGACTAATAAAGAAGAAAAGAGAGAAGAATCAAATAGATGCAATAAAAAATGATAAGGGGGATATCACCACTGATCCCACAGAAATACCAACTACCGTCAGAGAATACTATAAACACCTCTATGCAAATAAGCTAGAAAATCTAGAAGAAATGGATAAATTCCTGGACACATACGCCCTCCCAAGACTAAACCATGAAGTTGAATCTTTGAATATACCCATAACAGGCTCTGAAATTGAGGCAAAAATTAATAGCCTAACAACCAAAAAAACATCCAGGACCAGACGAATTCACAGCCGAATTCTATGAGAGGTACAAAGAGAAGCTGGTACCATTCCTTCTGAAACGATTCCAATCAATTCAAAAAGAAGGATTCCTCCCTAACTCATTTTATGAAGCCAACATCATCCTGATACCACAGCCTGGCAGAGACACAGCAAAAAAAGAGAATTTTACACCAATAACCCTGATGAACATTGATGCGAAAATCCTCAATGAAATACGGGCAAACCAAAGCCAGCAGCACATCAAAAAGCTTATCCACCACAATCAAGTCAGCCTCATCCCTGGGATGCAAGACTGGTTCAACATATGCAAATCAATAAATGTAATCCATCACGTAAACAAAACCAATGACAAAAACCACACGATTATCTCAATAGATGCACAAAAGGCCTTCGACAAAATTCAACAGCCCTTCTTACTAAAAACTCTCAATAAACTAGGTATTGATAGAATGTATCTCAAAATAATAGCTATTTATGACAAACCCACAGCCAATATCATAATGAATGGGCAAAAACTGAAGCATTCTCTTTGAAAACCGGCACAAGACAGGGATGCTTTCTCTCACCACTCCTATCCAACATAGTGTTGGAAGTTCTGGCCAGGGCAATCAGGCAAAACAAAGAAATAAACGGTATTCAATTAGGAAATGAGGAAGCCAAATTTTCCCTGTTTGCAGATGACTTGATTGTATATTTAGTAAACCCCATCATCTCAGCCCAAAATCTCCTTAAGCTGATAAGCAAATTCAGTGAAGTCTCAGGATACAAAATCAATGTGCAAAAATCACAAGCATTCCTATACACCATTAACAGACAAACAGATAGCCAAATCATGAATGAACTCCCATTCACAATTGCTACAAAGAGAATAAAATACCTAGGAATCCAACTTACAAGGGATGTAAAGGACCTCTTCAAGGAGAACTACAAACCACTGCTCAATGAAATGAAAGAGGACACAAACAAATGGACGAATATTCCATGCTCATGGATAGGAAGAATCAATATCGTGAAAATGGCCATACTGCCCAAGGTAATTTATAGATTCAATGCCATCGCCACCAAGCTACCAATGACTTTCTTCACAGAATTGGAAAATACTACTTTAAACTTCATATGGATCCAAAAAAGAGCCCGCATTGCCAAAACAATCCTAAGCCAAAAGAACAAAGCTGGAGGCATCACACTACCTGACTTCAAACTATACTACAAGGCTACAGCAAACAAAACAGCATGGTACTGGTACAAAACAGGGAGATAGACCAATGGAACAGAACAGAGGCCTCAAAATAACACTACATGTCTACAGCCATCTGAACTTTGACAAAATTGACAAAAACAAGAAATGGGGAAAGGATTCCCTATTTAATAAATGGTGCTGGGAAAACTGGCTAGCCATATGTAGAAAGCTGAAACTGGATCCCTTCCTTACACTTTATACAAAAATTAATTCAAGATGGATTAAAAACTTAAATGTTAGACCTAAAGCCATGAAAACTCTAGAAGAAAACCTAGGCAATACCATTCAGGACATAGGCATGGGCAAGGACTTCGTGACTAAAACACCAAAAGCAATGGCAACAAAAGCCAAAATTGACAAATGGGATATAATTAAACTAAAGAGCTTCTGCACGGCAAAAGAAACTAACATCAGAGTGAACAGGAAACCTACAGAATACGAGAAAATTTTTGCAATCTACCCATCTGACAAAGGGCTAATATCCAGAATCTACAAAGAACTCAAACAAATTTACAAGAAAAAAACAACCCCATTAAAAAGTGGGTGAAGGATATGAACAGACACTTCTCAAAATAAGACATCTATGCAGCAGACACATAAAAAAATGCTAATCATTACTGGTCATCAGAGAAATGCAAATCAAAATCATAATGAGATACCATCTCATACCAGTTAGAATGGCAATCATTGAAAAGTCAGGAAACAACACATGCTGGAGAAGATGTGGAGACATAGGAATGTTTTACACTGTTGGTGGGAGTGTAAATTGGTTTGACCACTGTGGAAGACAGTGTGGCAATTCCTCAAGGATCTAGAACTAGAATCACCATTTGACCCAGCAATCTCACTACTGGGTATATACCCAAAGGAGTATAAATCATGCTACTATAAAGACACATGCATGTGTATGTTTACTGCAGTGCTACTCAAAATAGCAAAGACTTTGAACCAACCCAAATGTCCATGAATGATAGGCTGGATTAAGAAAATGTGGCACATATACACCATGGAATACTATGCAGCCATAAAAAAGGATGAGTTCATGTCCTTTGCAGGGACATGGATGAAGCTGGAAACCATCCTTCTCAGCAAACTATCAACAAGGACAGAAAACCAAACACCGCGTGTTCTCACTCATAGGTGGGAATTGAAAGAAGAGATCACTTGGACACAGAGCGAGGAACATCACACACTGGGGCCTGTCTGGGGCTGGGGGGCTAGGGGAGGGATAGCATTAGGAGAAATACCTAAATGATGAGTTGATGGATGCAGCAAACCAACATGGCACATGTATACCTATGTATCAAAACTGCACTTTGTGCACATGTACACTAGGACTTAAAGCATAATTAAAAAAAAAAAGAAAGGTGAAGGGGTAAAAGGCATGTCACATGTCAAGTGAGGGAGTAAGAGAGTTGAGAGGAGGGGCAAGGCTGCTTTTTATTTTTATTTATTTTTTGAGATGGAGTCTCACTCTGTCGCCCAGGCTGGAGTGCAGTGGTGCAATCTCGGCTCACTGCAACCTCTGCCTCCTGGGTTCAAGCAATTCTCCTGCCTCAGCCTCCTGAGTAGCTGGGACTACAAGCATATGCCACCAAGCCCGGCTAATTTTTTGTATTTTTTTAGTAGAGATGGGGTTTCACCGTGTTAGCCAGGATGGTCTGGATCTCCTGACCTCGTGATCTACCTGCCTTGGCCTCCCAAAGTGCTGGGAATGCAGGCGTGAGCAACCATACCCGGCCGGGCAACACTCTTTTTAACAATCAGATCTTGTGATAACTAATAGAGTGAGAACTCACAGATTACCACAAGGATGGAACCAAGGCATTCATGAGGGATCCACTCCCATGACCAAAACATCTCCCACTAGGTCCCACCTCCAACAATGGTGATTAAATTTCAACATGAGATTTAGAGGGGACAAACATCCAAACTATATCATTTCACCCCTGACCTCCCCAAATCTCATGCCCTTTTCACACTGCAAATTCACATTGGGGGACTATTCTCAATAGTTCCCTAGTTTTAACTCATTCCAGCATCAACTCAAAAGTCCAAAGTCCAGTGCTATCTGAGACTCAAGGCAAGTTACTTCCACCTATGAGTCTGTAAAGTCAAAAACCAGTTATTTCAGT
Source organism: Macaca fascicularis (assembly GCF_037993035.2). NCBI lineage: Eukaryota > Metazoa > Chordata > Mammalia > Primates > Cercopithecidae > Macaca > Macaca fascicularis. The sequence goes on along the minus strand of NC_088375.1, from coordinate 123,241,942 downwards.
TATTTACTTCCAAGACACAATGGTGGTACAGGCATTGGGTAAACATTCCCGTTCCAAAAGGGAGAAATTGGCCAAATAAAATGGGCAATAGGCCCTACAGATATCCCAAACCCAGCAGGGCAGACACTAAACCTTAAAGCTCTAATATAATCCTTGACTCTATGTCCCATATCCAGAGTACTCTGGTGCAAGGAGTGAGTTCCCAAAGCCTTGGGCAGCTCTGCCCCTGTGGCTTTACAGGGTGCAGCCCATGTGGCTGCTGTCACCACAGGGTTGGAGTGCGTTTAGCTTTTCCAGGCTCAGGATGCAAGCTGCCAGTGCTGGATTATTCTCAGGTCTAAAGGGCAGTGATCCTCTTCCCACAGCTTCACTAGGCAGTGCCCTGGTGGGTACTCTGTGTGCTGACTCCTTGGGGAAATGGAAATATGCAATTGGAGCCCCCACACAGAGAAGCTGTGTAGAGACACAGTAGAGGCTTTCTTGCAGCAGGCTTCTGCCTGGGCATCCAGACTTTCCAATACATCCTCTGAAATCTAGGTGGAAGCTGCCAAGTCTCCACCATTCTTGCATATGCTTGCATTCTGCACCCCTGCAGACACCGCCACATGCAAGCTGCCAAAGCATAAAATGTGTGCCCTCTGATGCAGTAGCCCAGGCTGTATCTGGGGATGTATAGCTATCGCTGGAGCTGGAGTGGCCTGGATTCAAGGAGCAGTGCTGAGGCTGTGCAGAGCAGCAGGGTGCTAGGCCTGCTCCCTGAAACCATTCTTTCTTCATAGGCCTCTGGGCCTATGATGGGAGGAGCTGCCTGAAAGACTTCTGAAATGCCTTCAAGGCCTTTTTCCCACTGTCTTGAATGTTAGAATGTGGGTCCCTTTTAGTCATGCAAATCTTTCTAGCCAGTTCTTGCTCTGCATCCACTTAGATTCTGAAAATACTCTTTCCTTCTCTAGCACACAGCCAGACCGCAAACTTTCCGAACTTTTATGCTCTGCTTCCCTTTCAATTGTAAGTTCCAACTTTAAGTCATTCCTTCACTCCCAGATCTGATCATAGGCTGTTAGAAGCAGGCCACATTACTTCTTGAATGCTTCACTGCTTAGAAATTTTTTCTGCCACATACCCTTGGTCATCACTCTTAAGTTCAACCTTCCACAAATTACTAGAGGATGGACATAATGCAGCCAAGTACTGTACTTGGCGAATGGGTAACAAGGATGACCTTCATTTCAGTTCCAAGTTCTTAATTTCCATCTGAGACCTCATCAGCATGGCCTTCACTTTCCATATTTCTATGAGCGTTGTAGTTACATTTAACCAGTCTCTAAGAAGTTCTAGACTTTCCCTCATTTTCCTGTCTTCTTTTGAGCCCTAGAAACTCTTCCAACCTCTCTCCATTACCTAGATCCAAAGCAGTTTCCACATTTTCATCTGTCTTTATAATAATGTCCCACGGTTTGGGACCAATTTTCCACCTAAGTCCATTTTGGATTGCTAGGAAGAAACACCTGAGACTGGGTAATTTATAAAGAGGTATATTTGGCTCACAGTTCAGAAGGCTATACAAGCACAGCACCAGCAACTGCTTTCTGTCAGGACCTCAAAAAGCTTCCACTAACGGTAGATGGTGATGGAAAAACACACATTTTACAGGGCAAGAGAGGGAGTGAGAGGGTGAAGAAGTGGTGCCAGGCTCTTTTTAACAATCAGATCCTCCACTACCACAACAATGGCACAAATCCATGCACAAGGGATCTTCCCCCATGGCCCAACACTTCCCGCAAGGCCCCACCTCCACCACTATGGAAGGTTATGATTCTACTTATATTACATTCTTGAAATGACAAACGACATGGAGGAAAAAAATTGTGTTTTCAAGTATGAATTGTATTGCATTTATGAAACATGCTGTTCAACTATTCTGTACTTTTTTTTCCACTTGACGTATCATTAACTAATACTGAATCTATGTAAAGCAGTTCACTTTTCCAATCTGTTGTTCCATCTCAGGCAAGAGATGTTAAAAGTTTTGCTTCTGTCCCATCTACTCAATAGAGTTCCTTTGTGTAAGACAAACCTCATGATCAGTTCCTGACCAGAATCAGTGAATAACCCCCAGGGTACAAAATGGCAATTACAAGGTCACCCTCTTTCTGGAATTCCAATTGTTTCAAAATCCATTGTCTTGACAACTTTCCAATTTATTTAAAAACATATTTTTTGAAATTTTTATTTTTTAAGTTGTTGATGTGGGAGCATTGGGCTCCCATGGTCTAAAAGATTATACTCAGAAATGTAAGTTTATGATCTATGACACTGACATTTTTAAGAAATGGTGCCAGTTGTTTTGCTTAATATACCAAATTAAGAATTTTTCTGTTATCTCATTGTCATTTAACTTTTTTCTCTAACTTCAATATTTTTGGTAAAGTGAAATTTGGTATAAAGACTTGTAGGAGATTGGTCAGGGTGGTGGGAGAAACTATAGAAAAAGGAGCAGGTCTTCTGAAAGGTCAGAAGGCTCTACATAGCTTTGGGGGAGAATAGCTGGAGGCAGCTGTTCTCTGACCCTGAGGCAGAGGGCAAAAAGTAGGTACAAGGGAGCGTAGGGGAATTTATCCTGATCAAGCTCGTTTACTTATGTTGACCAGGAACTGACCTGTGTGTGACATTTCCTGAAAGGGGAACAATAAATGTTAATTACCTGCAGGCTGTGTTGGCTTCAGCTTTTTGGCATTGTGTCTGCACTGAATAAAAGCAAGCAGCACCAGCTTCCTGGGGCTGCATTTTGACCACTTGAGTCAGGCAATCCCCTAGCTGCTCTTACACTGCATACTTGTGTCTGAGTACCCCTTTCAGTCTTTTTGATGTCACTGTTTAGGGCTATCAACTTTCCTCTTAGCAACACCTTTGCTGTATCCCAGAGGTTTTGATAGATTGTGTCACTAGTGCTGTTCAGTTTGAGGAATTTTTAAATTTCCATCTTGATTTTGTTTTTCACCCAATGCTCATTCAGGAGCAGGTTATTTAATTTCCATGTATTTGCATGGTTTTGAAGAGTCCTTTTGGAGTTGATTTCCAGTTTTATTCCAATGTGGTCTGAGAGAGTGCTCAATATAATTTAAATTGCCTTAAATTTATTAAGGTTTGTTTTATGATCCAACATATGGTCTATCTTGGAGAAAGTCCCATGTGCTGTTGAATAAAATGTGTACTCTGTGGTTGTTGGATGAAATGTTCTGTATATATTTGTTAAGTCCATTTGCTCCAAAGTATAAATCCATTGTTTCTTTATTGACTTTCTGTCTTGATGACCTGTCTAGTGCTGTCAGCATTCCTATTATTGTTTTATAAATTTGGGAGTTCCACTTTTAGGTGCATGTATGTTTAGGATTATGATATTTTCCTGTTGGACAAGGTCTTTTACCATTATATAATGTCTCTCTTTGTCTCTTTTAATTGCTGTTACTTTAAAGTTTGTTTTGTCTAATAGAAGAATAGCTACTCCTGCTCACTTCTGGTGTCCTTTTGCATGAAATGCTTTTTTCCATCCCTTTACTTTATGAGTCCTATGTGTTAGGTGAGTCTCCTCAAGGCAGCAGATAGTTGGTTGGTGAGTTCTTATCCATTCTGCAGTTCTGTATCTTTTAAGTGAAGCATTTAGGCTATTTACATTCAATGTTAGTATTGAGATGTGAGGTACCATTGCATTCATTGTGCTATTTGTTGCCTGTGTACTTTGGTTTTTTTGTTTCTTGTTTTTGCTTTTTAACTTGTATTTTTGTTTTATAGGTCCCATGTGATTTATGCTTTAAAGAGGTTCTGCTTTGATGAGTTTCCAGGATTTGTTTCAAGATTTAGAGCTCCTTTTAGCAGTTCTTGTAGTGGTGGCTTTGTAGTGGTGAATTCTCTCCTCATTTGATAGTATGAAAAAGACTGTATCTTTCCTTCACATATGATGCTTAGTTTCACTGGATACAAAATTCTTGGCTGATAATTGTTTTGTCTGAAGAAGCTGAAGGTAGGGCTCCAATCCCTTCTTGCTTGTAGGGCTTCTGCTTAGAAAACTGCTGTTAATCTGACGGGTTTTCCTTTATAAGTTACCTGGTGCGTCTGTGTCACAGCTCTTAAGATTCTTTCCTTCATCTTAACTTTGGATAACCTGATGACAATGTGTCTAGGTGGTGATTTTCCCAGGTGTTCTTTGTGCTTCTTATATTTAAATGTCTAGGTCTCTAGCAAGGCCAAGGAAGGTTTCCTCGATTATTCCCCCAAATATGTTTTCCGAGCTTTTAGAATTCTCTTCTTCCTAAAGAACACTGATTATTCTTAGGTTTGCTTATTTAACATAATCCCAGATTTTTTAGAGGCTTTGTTCATATTTTCTTTTCCTTCTTTCTTTGTCTTTGTTGAAGTGGATTAATTCAAAGACCTTGTCTTTGACTCTGAATTTATTTCTCTACTTGTTCAATTCTATTGCTGAGACTTTCTAGATCATTTTGCATTGCTATAAGTGTGTCCAATGTTTCCTGAATTGTTGATTATTCTTTAAGCTATTTCCTTGAATATTTCTCCATTCATTTCTTGTATCGTTTCTTTAGACTTCCTTGCATTGGGCTTGACCTTTCTCTGGTGCCTGATAAGCTTAATAACCTACTGAATTCTTTTTCAGGTAAACCATGGATTTCTTCTTGGTTTGGATCAATTGCTGATGAATTAGTGTGATTCTGGGGGGGTGCTAAAGGGTTTTGTTTTGTCATATTATCTGAGTTGGTTTTCTGGTTCCTTCTCATTTGGGTAGGCTGTCAGAGAGAAGGCCTAGGACTGAAGGCTGTTGTTCAGATTCTTTTGTCCCACAGGATGTTCCCTTGATGTAGCACTCTTCCCCTTTCCTATGGATGTGGCTTCCTGTGAGCAGTACAGTGATTGTTGTCTCTTTTCTGGGTCTAGCCAACCAACAAGTCTACCCAACTCTGGGCTGGTACTGGGGGTTGTCCACACAGAGTCCTGTGATATGAACCATCTACGGGTCTCTCAGCCATGGATACCAGTGCCTGTTCTGGTGGAGGTGGCAGGGAGAGCAACGGACTCCATGAAGGTTCTTAGCTTGGTGGTTTAATGCTCTATTTTTGTGCTGGTTGGCCTCCTGCTGGGAGGTGGTGCTTTCCAGAGAGCATCAGCTGTGATAGTATGGAGAGGAACCCATGGTGGGTGGGGCCCTAGAACTCCCAAGGTTATATGATCTTTGTCTCCAGCTACCAGAGTAAGGAGGGAAGGACCATCAAGTGGGGGCAGGGCTAGGCATGTCTAAGCCCAGACTCCCCTTGGGTGGATCTTGTTGCAGCTGCTGTGGGGGATGGGAGTGAGGTTCCCAGGTCAATGGAGTTGTTTCCTAGGAGGATTATGGCTGCCTGTGCTGAGTCATCCAGGTTGTCAAGGAAGTGGGGGAAGGCCAGCAGTCACAGGCTTCACCCAGCTTCCATGCAAACCAAAGGGCCGATCTCACTCCCACCACGCACCCCTTAACAGCCTCGAGTCTGTTTCCAGGTGGTAGGCAAGCCAGGCTTGAGAATTTGCTCCAGGCTACCTGCCTCCCAGTTGAGAAAGGGCTTGGTTCTTCCCCTGCCTGTGGAGTCTGCACATTGGATTCACACTCTCCCCCAAGTTCTGGCCAGACTTCTCAACCCATTCAAATTATTACAAAGTTCAGCTGGAAATGGCCTTCTCCCTATGGTGCTTATCTCCCCACCTTGCCCTGCTCCTCTGGCCACCCTCCTGATGGATTCCTGTGGTGCCAGGTAGGAGTGGCCTGCTTGGGAAACTGGCAAGCTCTCAGGGCCTTTCTGCTGTTTCCTCTACCCCTGTATTTTGCTCAGCTCTCTAAGTTGACTCACCTCCAGGTTAAGGTTGGAAATTTCTGCAAACAGACCTTCAGTTTCTCCAGTGGGGGTGTGTGTTCAGAAGAGGAGCCTCTCCCACTTCCACAGCTGGGGCATTCACAAGATCTGGAGTGTCTTGTGGGTCTTGCAGGAGCAGTCTGCTTCCTTCAGAGGGTCTGTGGGTCCTCTCGGGATTGCTGGTTCATTCTTGCAGTCGATCTGGTGCTAAAATTCACAATGTGGGCCTCCACACACTGTTCTGTCCATCCAGTCAGAGCTGCAATCTAGTCCTGCCTCCTGTCCACCATGATGACCTGCCTCTCCCTTGGGATTTTTATATCCAAAAATGTCTTCCTATATATTTGATATATAGATTTAAGTTGGCAATATCTTTTTAGGTCTCTGACTGAATCACTACCTTCATTACCTTCTACTTTCTACTATTTCTGTTAGGAAATCACTTTTGAGTCTTATTTTCCTCTCTTAATGATAATGTATCTCTTCTTCCATTATTTAAAACAATTTCTCCTTGACATTGATTTTTAGTAATTTTAGTATGATGTAACTCAGTATGGTTGATTTTCATTGACATTACTTTATAACATTTTTTTGAATTTTCGGATTTCTTTATTTGGTCTTGTATCATTCTTTAGCCAGTATTTCTTTAAGTATTGTTTTACCCTATTCTGTCTCCACCATCCTTCTTCACTCCACTGACGATAGTATTTCTCATTATATCAATGCATCTCTTATAATGCTTCATCTAAAACAATTTTTTGTCTCTCTGCAACTCCACCTAAATATTTTCCCTGACAAATCTTTCAGTTTACTATTACTTTTTCCTCTATGTCTACTGTGTTTTCAAATGAATACACTAGTTTCTTAATTTTATTTGTCAAATTTTACTTCTAGAATATCCATTTGGTCCTTCGTATGACTTCCAGTTCTCTGCAAAATGTATTTGTCAATCTTGTTATTTCATTTTAACATCCATGTTTATTAATTCCATTATTTGGGTTTCCTTGTGGTATAAAATGGTTTCTTGGGTAAGTCTTGTTTTCCCATATACTCAAGTGGTTGCCAGATATTTTAATGTCAGATGTAAAGCAAAAACTTATAGATGAACTCTAGATGACTTTATCTTCCACCAGAGATATTTTACTCATGCTTTTGTTAGGCAGATGGGCTACAGAAACTAGAAATCCAGGAGTACATTGATTTATTCAAGAAATAATATCTGAAGTTGGAATTCATACTCTAGGAAGAAATCATATACATCCACTTCAGCCTTATGCTTGTTTAGAGTCTCAACTGAAAGTTGGGCTTGTTTACCAAAGTCTCATCTCCTTCCCAATTATTTCAACAATTGTAATTGTACCATGAGTCTTCTTAGCATCTGCTGTCAAAACTGGCATTGCCACAAGTTGAGAAAAAAGCTGCATCAATGATAGGCTTACTTCATTGGGCTTCCTTTATTTGTAAAGGTTGGCTTCACGATTTACCAGTACCTGTGTACCTCTTTGATGCCTTCTAAAAGACTTCTATATTTCAACACAAAGCTAATTAAAATAAAATTCACAAAAAAATGCATCTATCATAAGTAATTTTTTTTTACAATACAAAAATGTAAGCACTATCACAATCAAGAAGTAAAAGCAAGCCATAACTCCAAAAATTTCCTTTGCAGTCACTTCCCCCACTCCCATGCACAAACACTGTTTTACCTTGTATAATTACAGGTATTTTTGTCTTTTCTAAAGTATCATAGGAATGAAATTATACATCATTTCTAGCTACATTAAGTATGTTTTAAAATTTCATCCACGTTTTTAAAATTTCATTTTACTTTTTAATGTTTAATTCTTATGAATACTCTTGATATAAGCATACAATATGTTATAATCAAATTTGGGTGATTAGGATATCCACTACCCAAAACATTTATCATCTCTTCGTGCTGGGAATATTCCAAATCTTCTTTTATCGTTATTTAAAAACATACAACAAATTATTGTTAACTATTTCACCTTGTGCTATCAAACACTAGAAATTATTCCTTTTAATTGTTCTTTTGTACCCATTAACTGACCTTTCTTCATTCGATCCTCCCCACTACTACTCCTAGCCTCTGGCAACCACCATTCTATTCACTGCCTCCATGAAATAGGTTGTTTTAGCACTCACATGAGTGAGAACATGGAATATTTGTCTTTCTGTGCCTGGTTTATTCCACTTAACTTAGCGTCATCGAGGCTCATCCCTGTTGCTGCAAACAAGAAGACTAGATCTCACTCTTGGCACACAGGCTGGGGTGAAGTGAGGTAATCATGGCTCACTGCAGCTTCGACCTCCTAGGCTCAAACAATTCTCCCACTTAAGCCTCCCAAATAGCTAGGACTACAGGTACATGCTACCATGCCCAACTAATAATTGTTAACTTTTTGTAGACACAGGATCTCACTGTGTTGCCCAAGTTGGTCCTGAGCTCCTGGGGTCAAGTGATCCTCCCACCTCAGCCTCCCAAAATATTGAGATTACAGGAAAGAGCCACCAAGTCAGACCAATTTCATTCTTTTTAAGGCTAAATAATATCCCATTGTGTATATATACTGCCTTTTCTTTCTTCATTCATCCATTGATGAAACACACAGGTTGATTCTATATCTTGGCTATTATGAATAGTGCTACAATTAACATAGTGGTGCAGATATCTCTTCGGTATGCTGATTTCCTTTCTTTTGAATATACACCCACCAGTAATATTGTTGGATAGTATAGTAGTTCCATTTTCAGTATTTTCAGGAACCTTCAGAGTATTTTCCATAGTGACTGTACTAATTTACATTCTCAGCAGTGTATAAGCATTCCCCTTTCTCCATGTTTTTGGCAGCATTTATTTTCTTTTTGATAAAAGCCATTTAACTAGGGTGAGGTGATATCCTCTGGTGGTTTTGATTTGCATGTCCCTGATTATAAGTGATGTTGAGCAGTTCTTCATATATCTGTTGACAATTTGTGTCTTTTTACAAATGTCTATTGAAATCTTTTGCCCCTTTTATATAGAAATATTTTTATTGCTATTGAGTTGTTTAAAATCCTTATACATTCTGGTTATTAATCCCTTCTTGGATGACTAGTTTTCAAATATTTCCTTCCATTCTGTAGGTTGTCTATTCACATTGTTGTTTCTTTCTGTGCAGTTTTTTAGCTTGATGTTATCCCATTTTAAAATTTTGGCTTTGGTTGCCTGTCAGGTCTTACTCAAGAAATCTGCCCAGACAAATGTTCTGAAACATTTGCCCAGTTTTCTTCTAGTAGTTTCATATCTTATATTTAAGTGCCATCTTTTCCCTAATGTATGGTCTTGGCTTGTCGAAAGAGTTGACTGTAAATGTATGAATTTATTTCTGGACCCTTTATTCTATTCTACTGGTTTATGTGTCTGTTTTTTGTTCCAGTACTATGCTATTTTGTTTACTATAGCCTTGTAGTATATTTTGAGGTAACATAATGTGATACACTTGACTTTGTTACTTTGTTACATCTGACTTTTGTTCAGGATTGCTTTGGCTATTCAGGTCTTCTGTGTGTCCATACAAATGTAAGGATTGTTTTCCCACTATCTATGAAGAATGACATTGGTTTCATTAAATCTGTTGATCACTTTGGTTAGTATAAACATTTTAACAATATTAATTCTTCCAATGCATGAACATGGGATATCATTCAATATTTTTGGTATCTGCTTCAATCTCTTTCATCAGCATACTATAGTTTTCATTGTAAATACTGTTAACCTCCTTGGTTAAATTTATTCCTAAGTATTTAATTTTTTGTAGCTATTATAAATGGGACTGCTTCCTTAGTTTTTCAGATAGTTCTTTATTGAAATATACAAATATCATCACATTATTCACTGACATGCATGTTGATTTTGTATCCTGCAACTCTATTGAATTTATCAGTTCTAACAGATTTTTGTCAGAATCTTTGTTTTTCTGAAAATATCATCTCTGAATAATGACAATTTAAGTCCTTCCTTTTGAATTCTGAAGCCCTTTCTTCTTCCTCAGTAATTACCCTGGCTAGAATTTCTGGTGTGAAATTGAATACAATTGTTAAAACTGGGTATCTTGTTTCAGATCTTGGAACAAAAGGCTTCCAATTTTTCCGTTTGTCAATATCATGCGATGAGTTTCTCATACATGGCCTTTACTGTGTTTCAGTATGTTCCTTCTATACCCAGTTTGCTGTTTTTATCATAAAGGAATGCAGAATTGCATTAAATGCTTTTTTTTTTTTTTTTTTTTTGGCATCTATTGACATGATCTATGGTTTTTGTCCTTGATAACGTTAATGTGATATTCAATTTTATTGACTGGGCCAGGCATGGTGGCTCACACCTGTAATCCCAGCACTTTGGGAGGCCAAGGTGGGTGGATCACTTGGGGTCAGGAGTTTGAGACCAGCCTGGCCAACACGGTGAAACCCTGTCTCCACTAAAAATACAAAAATTAGCCAGGTGCAGTGGTGAGTGCCTGTAATCCCAGCTACTCAGGAGGCTGAGGCAGAATTGCTTGAACCTGGGAGGTGGAGGTTGCAGTGAGCCGAGATCACGCCACTCCACTCCAGCCTGTTCTTGCTTGTCTAGTTCTTTAAGGTATACCATTAGGTTATTTATTTGGAGTCTTTATTGATTTGGCATTTATTATTATAAATTTCCTTCTTAGCACTGTTCTGCTGTATTCTTATAGTTTTGGTATGTTATGTTTCCATTATCATTGGTTTCAATAGATTTTTAAAGTGCATTTAAAATTTTTTCACTGACCTATTGGTTGTTAGGAACATGTTTACTTTTGATGTATCTGTATAGTTTCCAACGTTTCTCTTGTTATTGGTTTTTAGTTTTATTCCAGTGTGGTCAGATACTTGACATTATTTTGATTTTTTAAAAATTTGTTTTGTGTCATAACATATAGTTCATTCTGCAGAATTCTCCTTGTGCTGATGAGAATGTGTATTCTGTAGCTATTAGAAAAAATGTTCTATAAGTGTCTGCTAGTTCCATTAGGTCTAGAGTGTAGTTTAATTTTACTGTTTCTTTTTGTCCTAATGGCAAGTCCATTGCTGAAAATGGGACACTGCAGTTCCCTTTTATTATATTGCAGTCTACCTCTCCCTTTAAAGCAATTAATATGTTTCATATGTTTAATTACTCCAATAATGGTTGCATATATATTTAGTTGCTCATTCCTCTTGGTAAATTGGCTACTTTATCATTACATTGTGATGTTGTCTCTAATTTTTAGTTTTTGACTTGAAGTCTATTTTATCTAAGTATAGTAGCTACTTCTGAGATTTTTGATTTTCTATTGCATGAAATGTCTTTTTTCATCCATTCGCTTTCAGTCTACGTGTGTCCTTATAGATGGAGTGAGTTTCTAGCAGGCAGCATATACTTGGGTCTTAAAAAAAAAAAAAAAAATTCAGCCATTCCATTTCTTGCAAATGGAGAATTTAGTCCCTTTACATTCAATTCTAATATTATTAGGAAAAATTTATACCTGCCATTCTGTTGCTTTCTGGTTGTTTTGTAAATAATTTATTCCTTTCTTACTATCTTTTGTGTAAAAGTGATTTTGTCAAGTAGTATATTTTAATTCTTTGGCTTTGATATTAATGTATTGCGAGTTTTTGCTTTGTAGTTATAAGGCTTACAAAAAATATTTTAAAACAAGTTACTTTAAACTGATTACACCTTAACTTTGGTCAGTGTGGGAAAATACTAAAAAAACCCTCTAAGCTCTAAGTTTATTACTCCTACTTTTAGACTTTTCATTGTCTCTGTATCTTTTTATACTATTTCTTAAGCAATATAATTTTTGGTAGGTTTATGTTTTAGTTTTCATTCTAAACTTTCTAGCATCTTACACACAATTATAGCATTAGAGTGCTCTCAATATTGTGTGCTTAGATTTACCAGTGAGTTTTCTATCTTCAGATGATTTCTTGAAGCACGTTACAGCCCTTTTCTTTCAGAGTAAAAAAATCTTTAGGTTGTCTTGTAAGACAAGTCTAGCGGTGACAAATTTCTTTCAGCTTTTGTTTGTCTGGGAAAGTCTAGTTCTTTATGTTTGAAGGATAGCTTTGCTGGATACAGTATTCTCAGTGCAAGTTTTTTTGTTGTCCTTCAGCACTTCAAATACGTCTTCCCACATCCTCCTGATTGATAAAGTTTCTGCTGATAAGTCTGCTTCCAGATGTATAGCAGCTCCCTTATACATATTTACTTCTTTTCTCTTCCTGCTTTTAGGATCCATTTTTTTTTGTACCTGAAAAGAGTTTAACTATATGCCCTGTGGTATTCTTGTTCAGGTTTAATTATCTTTGTGTTCTCTGATCTTCTTGTATCTGGAGATTCATATCTTTTTCTAGGTTTGGAAAGTTCTCTATTATGTATGAATAAACTTTCTACCCCAAATGCTTTCTCTACATCCCCTTTAAGACCAATAACTTGTATTTGCTTTTTGATGCTCTTTTCTACATCATATAAACATGCTTCTTTCTTTTCCATTTTTCTCTCCTCTGTGTATTTTTAAATAGCCTGTTGAGCTCATTAACTTTCCCTTCTGTTTGATCAATTCTGCTGTTGAGACATGGAGGCATCTTTCTGATGGTCAATTGAATTTTTAGCTCCAAGATTTGTTTAGTTTTTGATAATCACTTCAAACTTTCTTACAGTTCTCGGAAAGAATCCTTATTTCCTTCTGTTTTATTGTAGTTTGCTGAGTTTCAAAAAAAAATACACATACTGAATTATCAGTCTGGAAGGTCACATATCTCTGTCACTCTAGGATTGATCACTGGTATCTCATTTAGTACATTTGGTGAGGCCAAATTTTCCTGGATGTCTGTGATGCTTTTGGACATTCCTAAATGTCTGGGCATGCATTGCAGATTTATGTATTTATTCCAGTCTTCACACTCTGATCTTGGTTATAATTCCTTTTTCAGAGGGCTCTCCGAGTTCAAAGTGGCTGTTAACTGCAGCCACTTCAGCAGTAGAGGGTACCCTAAACTTAAGTGTGTTGTGACACTTGCAGACTCCTAGCCCTAATGAATTTAGAAATGAGGGAGAATTCCTTGGGTTCCCAGAGAATTACTTACTCTCTTCCATCTTTCCTCCAAGCCAAATGAGTCCCTCTCTAAGCCTGGCTTCTTGGTGGTGGGGAAGGGTTAATGCAAGCACTGTCAGGGCCACCACAGCTGATACTGCATAACAACCAAGGTCTAGTCTGCCAGACCAGTACAGTACCTGGGTTTGTGCAAGGCCAACAGCTGCTACTGTCTGACTGCCACTGAATTTTATTCAAAACCCAAGGATAATTTAGTCAAAGGAAGGTGAAGCATGGAGGGACTTGGGTCCCATCAGGGCAGTAGATTCTCTTCTGGCCTCAGAAGAGTATAGAAGCACCATCCAGCAGTAATGATCTGGAATCAGAAGCTTCAGGATTTCTGCCATTGCTTTATTTTACTGAGGCTGGACTGTCACTCTCCTTCCCCAAAGCAGGAGTCTCTCTCCTATGCTGCGTTTCCTGGAGTTGGAGGATGGGTGATCCATATGCTCCCATGGTCACTGCAGCTGGTCCCTTGCTGAACCAAGTAAAGAGCCTCTGAAACCAGTGCAGCACCAGGGCTTGCTCAAGAACTGCAGTTGACATGGCCTAGCTGTCAGAGAAATTGATTCAGGGCCTCAGGGAACTTTAGTCAGTTGGTGGCAAAGCAGACCAAGTCTTGGGTTCCTGCTAGTGGGGCAGTGAATTCTCCTCTAGCCCAGGGCTATTTTAAAGGCTCCCTCCATGGGCATTGGTAGAATTTTGCCTGGTGCCGTTTCATTATTACATGGCAGCACTGAGTTATTACGCAAAGTTCCATTCACGTCACTCTCCCCCAAGCAGAGATTCTCTCTTCCTGCTATGCTGCCTGAGTCTGGGGAAGCAGTGTTACGGGCAATGTGAGACCATCCTTCCTACCTTCTTCAATGCATTTTTCCTCGTTATTATGCTAAAACTGTGATCCACCACAATTATTGCTGGTGAGGTACTGGTGACCACTCACTTTAACTTCTCGATCTTATGAAGGTGCTTTCTTGCTCGGATAGTTGTTCAGTTTGACATTCCTGCAGGGTGACCAATTGCTAGAGGGTTCTATTCGGCCATCTTTCTCCACCTCACATTCATGTTTTTGCAGGTTATTTCTTTCCTTGTATTGATTAGCATTTGATACCATGAATACAGCACAATGTATACATCCATTACTCTTTTCTGGAACACTTATGTCCAGGTTGGGGTTAATATGAATAAGGCTATGAAATTTCAGGTACATGTCTTTGTGTGAATTTCTGTTTTCATTTCTCTTAGGTAAAAACATATCCTATGGAATTGCAGTTAATTTGGTAATTCTAGATTTATAGTTTTGTTTAAAAAAAAAAAAAAACCCTGTCAAACAATTTTTTCAGAGTGACTCTATGACTTTACTAACCAGAAATGTATGCAAATTCCAATTTCAAGTCATGATTTTTTAAAAAGATGATCAATTGACTGTGCATTTGTCTATTTCAGGACTCTATTGTGCTATTGGTCTATTTGTCTATGTTAATACTATATTATCTCTTTTGCTGCAACATTATAATACATCTTGAAACCAGGTACAGTAAGTCCTCTACCTGTTTGAAGATTCCTTTGGCTATTCTAAATGCTCTGAATTTCCAGATTTTAGAAACAACTTGTCAATTTATTTAAAACATACTGTTGGAATTTTGCTTGGGGTTAACACTGAATTCATAAACCACCAAGCAGAAATTGAAAATCCTAACAACATTTAGTCCTCCAACATATTTAGTGACATATCGTTCCATTTACTTAGGTATTTTAAGTTTCTTCTCATCAATGTTTTGTAACTTGCAGTGTAATGGTCTTACAGGTCTTACATGTGTGTCACTGAATTGTTCCTAAGTATATGGCTGTCTTATGCTGTTGTAAATGTTTCATTTTCCAATTATTCGTCAATATAGAAATGCATATTATCAATTGTCAAATTACTTTTTTATATCTGTTGATAATAATCACACGGTCTTTCTCATTTTACTATGTGGTGAATTATATTGCTGGGTTAAGCCTCACATATATACAACCTTTTACATTGTTAAATTCTATTTCTTTTTATCTTATTTTTTGCATTCATATTCACATAAAATACTGATTTTTAATTTTCTTTTATTGTACTATTTTGTCAAGTTTTGTAATGGGATTGATATGGTTTGGATTTGTGTCCCCATCCAAATCTCATGTTCAATTGTAATTCCCAGTGTTGGAGGCTGTGTCCTGGTGGGAGGTGACTGGTTCACGGAGGTGGATCCTTCACGAATGGTTTAGCACCATTCCTTTGGTGCTGTTCTTGTGACAGAGTTCTCATGAGATCTGGTTGTTTAAAAGTGTGCAGCAAATCCCCTCTCTCTTCCTCCTGCTCCAGCCATGTAACATGTACCTGTTTCCCCTCCGCCTTCCACCAGGATTGCAAGTTTCCTGAAGTGTCCCCAGAAGCAGAAGCCACTAAGCTTCCTGTACAGCTTGCAGCATCAGAAGCCAATTAAACCTCTTTTCTTTATAAATTACCCAGTCTCAGTTATTTCTTTATAGCAATGTGAGAATGGATTAATACAGGGGTTATACAGGCCTCATAAAACAAATTCAAAATTGTTTTGTTTTCTAATTTTTGAAAGAAGCTCTGTAGAGTTTAATATTATCTCTAACCTACACATTTGATGTAATTTTCCATTGGAGCAACCAGGAGTTAGTGTTTTCTTTTTGGTAACATTTATGATTACCAATTCACTTTAATAAATATGGAGCTTTTTTCATGTACTGTAATCTGCATCATTTTTGACAAGTTGTGTTTCAAAAGGCATTTGTCCATCTAAGTTATTCGATTATTGGCATAAAGTTGTTCATAACATGCACTTATTATCTTTAATGTTAACAGGCTATAACGTCCTTTCTATTCTCAACATTAGTAATTTGTGCTTCCTCTTTTTAACTTGATCAGTTTGTTTCCTAGGCTGCTATAACATCAACTAGATAGCTTGAAACGAGAGAAATTTATTCTCTCACAGTTGTGTAGACTAGAAGTCTGAAATCAAGGCTTCCTCTCAACACTCTAGAGAAGGGATCTTCTTTGTCTCTTCCTTACTTCTGGTTGCAGGCAATCTTTGGCTTAAAGTTGGCATCACTCCAATGTCTGTCTTTATTTTCACATGGACTTTGTATCTCTGCCAATGCCTTCTTATAAGGAAACTAGTCATTGAATTTCGGGATACCCTAACCTAGTACGATTTTATCATAACTAATTACATCTGCAAAGACCCTATTTTGAAATAAGGTCACATCTGAAATTTCAAGTGAACATGAATTTTGGAGGGATATTATTCACCCCAGTATATATGTCTTACCAGGTGTTTATCAATCTTATTTCAAAAAAACTCCGTTTCAACTTGATTTTGTGTGTTAATTTCCATCAACTTTGAAAAAGTTCTTAGTAAATATCTCTTCAAATATTTGTTCTGTATCATTCTTTCAATCTTCCCCTTCTGAGACTCAATTACAAGGATGGTAGGCCATTTCACTTTCCTTCAAATTACACACATTCTATAATTTTACTCATTCTATAATTACAATTACTAAAATTATACTCATTCTATAATTTTTTCTTTGCTTTTCCATTTGTATACTCTCAATTGCTTTGTCTTTATTGATCTTTTCCTCTGTGTACTCTTAGATCATATTCATTTCTAGATTTCTGTGTTTTGTTGTTGTTTCCATATTTCTGCTGAAATTCTGTATCTCTTCATGTATGTTTTCCACTTTGTTTTACTAGATCTTTAGGCACTTTTATTGTCATGACCACCCTCTGATAATGCAAACATATGACAATTTCAATTTGCTTCTATTGACTGATTCCTCTCTGGATAAAACTTTTTTCCTCCTATGCGTGTCTCATATATATATATATGATATATATATATGATATAATATATATTTTTTACTGTGTGCTGTGTATTTTTTATAAAAGGTAAGTATGAACAGAAGTAATAGTTAACACCAGAAAACAGCATGCTCCTATTGTTAGGTTCAGAGTTTGACACTGAATCAATCTGATGTACAGTTGAGAGCAGTTGGGCTTTGTTGCAGCTGTAGTTTGATTAACTTCCTCCCTCCTTTCAATTATATATACAAAATTGTATTATATATGTGTATTACACACACACACACACACACACACACACACACACACACACATATATGAGACAAGGTCTCACTCTGTTGTCCAGACTGGAGTGCAGTGGTGTGATCATAGCCCTGGGTGAAGTGATCCTCCTGCCTCAGCCTCCCAGGTAGGTAGGACAGCATGCATACACCACCATGTCATGCTAATTTTTAGTATTTTTTTGTAGAGATGCGGGTCTTGCTATGTTGCCCAGGCTGGTCTCTAACTCCTGGCCTCAAGCAATCCTCCTGCCTTGGCTTCCCAAAGCACTGGAATTACAGGTATGAGCCACTGTGATTGGCCATTTCATATATTTTGAGTGGACAAAGTTTTAACAGAAAATTTGGATATGAGCACTGGCGAGATTCTAGTGTTTTTTTGGTTTTTGTTTTGTTTTGTTTTGTTTTGCTTTTCAGCTGAGCTGCCAGTTTTTGAAAGAACAGATTTTTCTTTGCACTAATCACAACAGTGTATTTTTGAATTTCTGGGGCATTTTACTTGTAATCTATTGATGTACTTGGCTTTCTGTGCCTCAGGTGAACTCTCAGTCATATTATCATTTCCTTTGGAGGACACAGTTCTTAGACCATAATGCCTCAGAATGACTTCCTTTGTTCCAGGTCTGTTATTTTTCTTAGTTTCCTAATAAATGAGCACACCCTTTCTAAAATCAGCACAGTGGTTGTTTAAAACCAAGAAATATTTCCAACACTAGACTTACAAGGATACTAAAACAAGTCACTATTTGCTGAACTTTCATTTTGCAGCAAGTCTCTACTGGACAATGAAAGATAAAAGTTACCTTCCTTTTTCACAAATTCATTGAGCACTTAAAATATATGACATCTTACTACAAAATACAGTATAATCTTAGTCCTTCTACCTTGTGATTCCCCATCTTTTTTTTTTTTTTGATGGTTTTTTTTTTTTTTTTGAGACAAAGTCTTGCTCTGTGGCCCAGGCTGGAATGCAATGGCATGATCTCAGTTCACTGCAACCTCCACCTCCCAGGTTCAAGTGATTCTTCCACCTCAGCCTCCCGAGTAGCTGGGATTACAGGCACACACCACCAGGTCTGGCTAATTTTTGTATCTGTAGTAGAGACAGGGTTTCACCATGTTGGCCAGACTGGTCTTGAATTCCAGACCTCAGGCGATCTGCCCACCTTGGCCTACCAAAGTGCTGGGACTACAGGTGTGAGTCACCGTGCCCAGCCGATTCCACTATCTCTTACAAGCTTGTAATCAGTATCCAATTGGTACAAAGAGAAAAAACTGGGAGAAAGCATTATGAATTCTCAAAACCTTAAAAATAGAAATACATCCATTCCACTTTCTAAAATTCAGTTTTGCACCTACATCTAACTGCACGTGAGGCTAGGAAATATAGTCTTGCTGTATACCCAGGACAAAAAGGAAACAGATTTTTCACTATCAGTTCACAGTATCTGCCAATTTTGTTAGCTTAAGACCTCTTAAAGTTAAACATTCAACTCAAAAATGTTGATGGAATTGAAGAGAAATGCCTTATCTGTTCAATCAAGCTACTGTATCTGACAATGGAGGCAAGGTATATTTTGATGGTCAGTATGACTGTCTTCTGTCACTTCAGCATTACAGTTAGGGATAAACACACATTCCAAATTCTCTTATAATCCCTCCACAAAGCTACAGCAGTGTCCCCTTATCAGTAGGGATATATTCCAAGATCTCCCGTGGATTATCTGAAACTATAGATAGTACTAAACCCTCTATATACTGTTTTTCCCTACATATATATATATATATACCTATGATGAAGTTTAATATATATGAGATAAAGTTTAACATATATATTAGGCATAGTAAGACATGAACAACAATAATAAAATAGAACAATTATAATAATATGCCAGCTTACTACTCTTGTGCTTTGGGGCATTAAATAAAATATGGGCTACTTGAACACAAGCACCGAGATACTGCAACAGTCCATCTGATAACTGATGGCTACAAAGTGACTAATGAATGGGTAGTGTCTACAGCATAGATATGCAGAAAAAAGAGATGATTTACATCCTGGGCAGCAGGGAAATAAGATTTCATCACACTACTCTGAAGAGCCTATAATTTGAATTTATGAATTATTTCTGAAATTATCTTATTTTCAAACAATGATTGACTGCAAATAACTCAAAACGCAAAAAGCTAAGCCATGAATAATGCAAGCCAACTGTATTAACATTTTTAGCCTATGTTATTTCTAAGGGTAAAAGTTAACTAATGGGATTCAAATATTATCAAAGTATTTTTTTTTGTCTTAAAACAATTTATTTAATATGTTGGTATGTATCGCTAAGCCTCATGTTCTAGGAATGGACAAAGTCCATGTTTTTCCCTGAGCCACCTTCCCCATACAAATTTTATAATTTTATAAACATTGACTCTGTCAATTTCCTTCTCCCCATACTATGATGCTTCATAACTTAAATAATAGCTTCCCTGATACAGGAATCAGGACTAAATAACATTTTGCAGGTGTGTTACACCGTGCTTTTCAAAGGCATGATACTTTTTCATGGTTTGTATCCAAATTATTTCTAGCAATGTCAGCATTTAGTCAATCAATACTTATGGAAATGTCTCCCAGGTTTACTGCTGTTTAATATAGGTATAGTATTTTATTCTCTTTGTCTTATCAGTCCAGAAGACTTCAGAAATATTATTTACTGATTCTTGTATCTAACAACTAATTTATAATTGAGGTCTCCATCACATAAGCATTATTCCTTGACTTGCTCCACCTGACAGTTTAAATGTTTTCTCACCATCTTTTCTTCTGGCCAGGGAACCATCTCTTCTAAAAAGATAAAAACCTGGTTAATCGTCTTCAAAGATTATTTTGCAAACCAGTTCATCACTGGGCACTTTCCAAATGAGCATTTTTTTCTTTTTCATTTCATCAGGGATCTGTAAACTATTCTTTACCTGTACATACAGAGATCCAAGAAGAAACAATCCAATCATCTGCATAACCAGAAAAAATGAAAACATTGTTTTTGTAGATGCATGTATCACAATTATTTTGCATGTAGTTTAATTGGATTGCCAATTTTGTTCTTTAGAATTTGGGCTCTACAAAAGTTACATCCCATTAAAAAGGCTCAATATATACCTGTTCAAGACTACTTTTACATGTAATTATAACTTGCTATAAACAAAAATCTAAGAAGCTCTTGACTACGGTTATGACTTTTGTTTGATATTAATCATATCTGCTGTTATTCCCAAACTTTTCAATGTTATATGAATACTAACCCTTGTTTTATATAAAATATGACTAAATTTACCTATAGGTACCTCTCTCCTTCATTGGTGATTACAGTCTCACACCAGAGACTAAACTTCATGAAACTACTGCAAGCATGTGTATGACAGACCAATCAGCTTAGTATCTGGCATTGTGACCAGAAAAAAAAAAAGAAAAAAAAAATCATCACCTACAAAATCTCTTGGGCAAAACTTAAGCCATGAAAGAGCTCGCACGAATCCAGGTCTACTTTCCAAGTAGATTCTAGAACAACAACAAAAAATTAAGACTATAAGAAATGATTTAATATGATAAAACTCCCATTTCAAAACCCAGTTCTAAAGGATTTACTGACCAATGCTGATTATGTAGTCACGGAAAATGTCTCTCATAAAAGTGCTCCTAACAAAATATGATCTACAATAATTTATAAAATGTGAAGGGCTGGATGTGCAGACTGATTGGTGCACGTCAGGTTGTTTCTCTTAAATAAGGTATAAAAAACTATGATATCATAGTCTTTCGACTTTATTTTCTAGGATAGAAAAGTATAGGCATAGGTGTTTTTAATAGTCTTCTTGATGATATCCTTTAAAATAATCTATCAAATGGCTTCTTTCATGTTTCCTGATTATCAGTATTCATCAATGTTACTGTCAGCCTTGATTAACTGGTTGAAAATTTCAGAGCAGAATAAGCAACTTCTGTGAACCTTTCCCCAATCCCTGAGAATCATAATCATTACAGAAATATTTTATCCTTTCATCAAATATCTCTGGAAAGTAGCCGTGTTCGTTCACTGTTAATAGGGCAAGGTGCAGTGTCATAGAGGGTTAATCCATGTAAATTGGCTTCCACCCGTAAAGAAATTTTCTGGAACAGAAAAGAAAATTATATATAGAAGTTTCCTCCTTAAAGAGAGATCACTCCTTCAATATGTTCTATAGGCTACCTTGTGATTACGAATGTAAATCAATTCTAATGGTAATAAGAGTGAGACAACTGTTTTACTGTCAAAGGTATCTTCTTTGTACCAATTAAAATCTGGAAAAACCAAGCTTCTGTATTCATAAAGTTCCTTGTTTTTCTTTGGTTTCTACTAAGAATCAGTATAATGTTGAGAATGACCTATGTAAAAGTACACAGAATCAATAAAAATTTCTATGTAAGAATTTCTGAAATTTATTTTATAGCCCAATTTTCAAGGCTAAATCTTGCTAGCAATACACTACTTCTTTAAACACAGAAACAATTTACCTGAAAAGTTACATCACTTGTTTATGATACCAAATCATAAACAGTTAATTTTCAAAAAGGCTGAGAGTTGCCTATGGAAAGTTCTCTTAGTCCACCTTCCTGGACTAAGAGAAGGAAGTCTCACTGAATGAAGCTAATACTGTTTTCTTACCTGAAAATCACGAATGTAAGTCAGGAAAAAGCCAAAGAAGGAAAATGACATAGACCATTCTGCTGCGGTAGTGATCATGTGAAGCACATAACCCTGAGTCAGAGGAAAAAAACAACAGTTTTGTGAAATTTCATTTAAATGATCTATATACTATGTTTCAAATAAAAAACACACAATTCTTACAAAACAATGGAGCTTCTGAAAATCAACCCTTGACTTACCAGGCATATATCTCTAGAATTAGAGAGCCAGCATTAGGAAGTCCTCCTAAATGACACTCTATTTATTTCACTGGGAGCGAATAAAATTTCCACTTAAATAGCTAAGACAGAACAGGATCATTTTTACTCTACAAACGAGAAATTACTACTGCCTTACCCAAAGCCATAAGATTCATAATATGTGACTAAGAAAAGTTTAACAATGCTCAGAATAAACTTAGTAAGTGGTGTGTTTATGATATTAAATAATATATGGGTTACAATTGGGAAAATCTAGTAAATTATTTCATTCATTACCACAAACATGTCCAATTTGGGGTTAATTCTTAAATAAACCACCACCAAGTGGTTTGTGAAAACAGAGGAATTCAATTTATTCTTTAGTATATGTTCCCCTTCCTTTATTCTCAGGGTCCAAGATGCTATCTACATTCAGATATTGACAATACTGAAACCTAAATGCAGAGTCTATAATCAATTTCCAGATAACAAAAAGTGGGAGATGTCTTTTCAATTCAGAAAACAAGTACTGAAAACATAAATGATCGTGGTTGGCTATATTATATACTATACCCACATTTAGGGGAGTCAATTTCTCAGAAAACTCTTTTGCCATCACAGTGCTCTTCATATTTTGACAATATCTACAGATCACAGGTAACAGGAGAATATAGAAGGTTCTACATAAACCCTACCATATCCAGAAAATAATTTTAATACAGAACTGATTATTCCACCAGAAGACTTTCATTGTTACTGATGAAATGAAAAACACATCAAGATCAACCAAAATAACCATCTTTAATATAAAACGAAGTTTTATAGACTATAAGTTCTTACTTTGTCCTCGGGGTTCCAATGGAGTTTCTGCTCTAAATCAGTCCCAAAATTGCCACTGTGCAAAATTGATGAGCAAGTCAGCACTATAAAAACATAAGTCAAGGAAGAATCTCAGAGAAGACCTCAGAGAACAAAGATAACTTTACAGTCTAAAAGGATTACTCACACATTTATTGCTAAGGTCTGAACCCATTTTCTTAAAGACTTAATGTTACACAGCAGTGGTACTGTAAAACAAAATGTGCTGCTCAGAGGGTTACAACAAAATGGTTCTCACAGTCAAATCCCACCTCTTTGTTCAGAAAATTAGCAGTTCTATCATAATCTTTAACTAAATAATGGTTCTCAGAGATGGCATTTACTCATCCCTCATTTCTTTAAAGTGAGTATGATCAGGCTCAACATTTTTGTTCCTAGCTCAATTACTGAAGTGCTATGTACAATCTGAATTTTATATTTCAAATTCTTTAGTTTAGGGTTCTGAACCTAAGAATCTCTCCTACAAAAAAAAGAAAGAAAGAAAGAAAGAAAGAAAGAAAAAAAGGCTTCTTACACTGCACCAATAGTGTTCACTTAAATTTTGTCATTCAATTCCTTTCCAAGTGTAGTCACATTGTACAGTGAAGGATACTGCTAAATGCACTTACTCCACACCAGATAACCAACAATAGTCTGATCCAGAAGACTTGCTTGCCATGGATTTTGGGCTGCATTTGGTAGGAAAGGATGGTCTGAACAAACATATATAATGAGCCCATACCAAAGGTAAGCACAGCTCCACTTACATGTGCAGCAAAAAGGGCTGTTTTCTGAGAGATAGAGAGAAGAAATACGTCAATAAAAGAAAATCAGAACACATTGGCAACACAACATTTAAAAGCACAAGTCAGAGATTTCAATAGGACATTCACTGAGTAGAGAAGCTCAGCCAACTCTACAAACAAATTACTTTCTGAGGTAATTTTCTCTCATAATACTCAGCATAAACCTGAGGATTATAGTAATACCAAACTATTTCATACATCTCCACTGGAAATATAATAGGAACTATTCAATTATTATTTTCTTCATTTAATAATATATTTACTTGGTGCCTATTAGGTGCTAGGCACTATTCTAAATCTTCAGATCCATTAGAGAACAAAACAGCAAAAATCCAGCTCTGAGTTTAGTAAAGATACACAAACAATAAATATAAACTTCAGAAATAAGGAAATTCCAGTGTGCCTCATGGTGATAAGTGTCATAGGAAAAGCACAGTGCAGTAAGAAAAGATTAGGATGGACTGCAGTGCTGGGAACTGGGAGTTTCCATTTAAATTCAATTTAACTGTAAATAAAATTTAAAGACTCAAGAAATTGAAACATTTTCCCTTGGCTCTAGCTTGATTGGTTTTATATAGTTACGCTGCCATAAGCCAAGGAACACCAAGGACTACTGGTAATCACCAGAAGCCAGGAACAGATTCTCCCTCTGAGCCTCCAATAAAGAATCAACCCTACCAACACCCTGATTTTAGACTTCTGGCCTCCCAAACTTTGACAGAATAAATTTCTATTCAGTCACCCAGTTTGATATTTTATTATGGCAGCCATAGAAAATTAATATAGATTTCTGCTTACTAAACTTTTACTACTCTCCTTTGATAAATTTTGTATGAAGAAAAAAATTCCTCTAAGTAGGCAGTGAAGACAATTGCCATGTAGTTATTTTACTGAACATATACAAATTTGTTTTAAAAGAAATTCAATTTTTATTTTTTAAGTTAGATTTTTCAAATACCATTTTATAGCAATTATTAGGCATCTCTTTAAATGCAGGCAACCATAGCAATAACAGAATTTTTTATAATCCTGCATAGTCCCTTTAACCTCTCTCAATAAGTTACTAAATAATTAATGAAAGCATGTTTGTCCTAAGTACTACGTTAGGTGCTGGAAATACAACGGTGAACGTTTCAAAACCATTGTGCTTGTAATTAATAAAGAAATACATCAACTAAAAAATAAAAATAATAAATTTACAACCATGGATATAAAGGGCGTTACGGCATACCAAACAGAGGAAACAGTATGTGAAAGAGAATTAAATAAGCTTGTCCTATTTAAGGAGCACAAAAAGTGATATATACAATGGAGACATTAAGAAGGGGAATAATGCAAAATTAGGCTTGAAAGGTAGACATCAGCCAGATCATACAAGATCTTTGAGTTAGGCAGTTTGGTGGTTTAGCAAATTATTTCTTTCTCTCTTGATTGTATCTCTTTCTACATAATTTTTAAACCTGTAGAACTTTAAGCAAGGACACAGGGAAGCAAAGTGAGATATATATACATTTCCAAAAGATCACTTTTACTGCAATATGAAGAAATGACTCAAGGAATGTAAGAGTGAATTCACAGGAACCATTGAGGAGGCTATGGCAGTAGCTCAGATGAGAGATGATTAAATCTAAACTAGCTGAGAATAAGACAGTAAGGAGGGAAGTAAAGACAGAAATGGAAAGAAGTGAATGTCTTCAAAAAATATTCAAGAAGTAAAACCAGTAAGTCCCGACTCCATTTAAAACACAGTGCTAGCCTCTCTTCCAAGCCAATATCTGCAAAGGTAAACCATTTATAGACCTGGTTTTGTAAAATTTTTCCTGTATAAATTACCTAGAATTTGTCTCCACAAAAGAAAAGGGGGAAGTGGAGGAGGAAGCAGCACACTCGCCATTTTAAGTAGTAAACGTTTACTCTGGAAAGGAAGGAGATCCTCATTAGGATAGCGGTGAGTAAAAAAGAAAAAAAGAAAGAAAGAGAGTCGTTTGATATCTGCGTAATGCTACAGGATCTGGTTATAAACAGGGCCCAGCAATAAAGCCATCAGTGAAAGATGAAGAGGGCAACTAAAGTTGCATGAAGAGATGTTAACAAAAGAGAAAAAGTAATTTAATTCAAAATTACACGGCCATAGGTACTCTTGGGGTGAAGGTAAATTAGAATAAAAGCTAAAAGCAAAATAATAAAGAAAGTATATAGGCTACCTTAAGTAAATGAGATAAAGGTGGAAAGGCAGCTTGTGTGGGTGCTATCAAGAACTGCTATTAGCATTTGCTGGGCTGTGTAAACAAATATTGGAGATCCATTTTTACCATAAAAGTGATGAGAAACATTGTTAAATTGACCAAGAGACAGAGAATCACCACCCTCACACTGAAATTCCCCAAAACATTTTTTAACAATGAGCTACAGAAACTGATTAGGGAAGGCAGAACTCTATTTGTGGCACAGACAGCTAGCTAGTAGTACACCCAAATTGTTGGTATCCTTTCATAGTATAAAGTGGCTGCTGGGAAATAATGTCTAGCAAAACTACATTTTCTCCAGGGTCCATTTTTTCTGACCTGTGCACACCTGCTGCACCCCTATATCTAGCAAACATGAATGTCAATGGAATTACATGAGTTACTGTCAGGTGACAAAAATTCTCTCCTTCACCAAACCCAGCTCAGCTTACTCTGAACACTCTTGTCAACTAGGTCCTGACTTCTGGGTTGCCATGTTCATCTCATCTCTGCATTGTCCAATTTTAGCAAGAATCTTGTTCAATTTAGCCATAATCCTCCATTCTCAATATCTGATCACCATAAATATAATTATCACCTCTACCATGCCTCAAGTGATGTCTAATCACCCTGGTCTGCCTTCACCAAGAATCCTATTAGGTCAGCGCTATGGTTTTGACATTTGACCCCTCCAAATCTCAAGTTGCAATTTGATCCTCAATGTTGGAAATGGGGCCTAATGGCAGGTGTCTGGGTCACAGGGATGGATCCCTCATGAATAGACTGATGCGGCGGGTTGCGGGTGGTGAATGAGTTCTCGCTCTATTCATTCCTGTGAGAGCTGGTTGTTAAAAAGAGACTGGCACCACCACCCCCTTGTTTCCTCCCTTGCCACGTAAAGCTCTGCACACACCAGCTCCCGCTTTGCTTTCCATCATGTGTAAGCTTCCTGAAGTCCTCATCATAACCAGATGCTGGCATCATGCTTCTTGTACAACCTGCAGAATCATGAGCCAAATAAAGCCCTTTTCTTATAAATTACCCAGCCTGAAGTATTCTTTTATAGCAACACAAAACAAACCAAGGCAGTTTAACCAGAATTCTTTCTTAACCTTTACGTTTCCAGCTTAGTAATTTTCCATCCACTAACCACTGCACCCTGCTCCACAGCTATAAATTCCCACTTTTACTTGTATTCAGAGTTGAGCCTAGTGTTTCTTTCCTACTGCTCTCTCTGTGGAGAACTGAAAAATATTTGATGAAGGTTGACCACTACTTTCACATTAAGTATTTGACATTATTTTTTCCTGAGAAAAAGCTAGAAGACCTACAGCTCTTCCTTTCATTTCCTCATATATAAGGCAGGACACCTAGGAATGCAGGCAATCAATGAAAACATCCAAACAAGTAGATAAAATAGGTAAATGATTATAAATTGTTAGGCATGCTAAAAACAAAACTTTTAAAATCTGTAATTGTGTCACTTATAATTTGTATCAATTTTGTTTCAGTAGTGAGTTGAAGTAATCTCCAACTAAATAGTAATGAAGACTCTATAGTCCTGTGGATCCTTAAAAAAAGTTAAAATAATTTGTATTTGTTCAGACTTTTAAATATGAATTTTTCTAGTTGTGCAAGTAGCTATTTCTCATAGGGTCAAATAATTTAAAGGAAGTGATTTCTATTTTGTTAAGGTAAAGAAATATCAGTATGTAACTGAATGCTTCAGGTTTCCCTTTTAATATATAGTATATTTATGTACTTAAGGAAAATACCTATGCTGGGCTAGAACACAAACCTGGAAGTTTGCCACAACAGAAAGTCCTAAACAACTCAGTATTCCAAGTACAAGGCCAGCCTTGTTTAATTTGATGATAACGTTCTCTTCAGGACTCAGAGCATGAACTTGCTTATAACGAACATAAATGGTAGCAATGCCTGGGAAAAGATAATCCAAAAAACAACAAAGTAATAAATAACCAAGAAATAAAGTTGCCAATGAAGAGTTCACAAATGTCACTGCTATCCAGAATCACAGATTTCCCTTTTAAAATTAACCAGAGAGAATAAAAAGAAAAAAACAAAAAACAAAATAGCTGTAGTTTTGTTTTTGCTTTTAAGAGATGGGGGTCTCTCTATGTTGCAGAGGCTGGACTCCAACTCCTGACCTCAAGTGATCCATTGGACTCAGCCTCCCAGATAGTTGGGACTGTAGGCACATACCTGTGTGCCTGGCTCATGCTGTGGATGTTGGAGAGCCTTAAGGTTGTATTACAGAACTACTGATGTCTCCAGTGACTAAGCAAATCATTTGCCTTCCATGGGTCTCATATTTACAAATAGTTATATAAAACACAACATATTTTTATGATTAACATCAGAATCAGAAGTAACTAGTTCTAGAATATAGATAAAATGGGCATAGGCAAAAAACCCAAAAGCTTATTTGTGTCACTCTCATATCATTTTATTTCAAATTACAACTTGGCTCAATAAGATATAGCAGCCAATTACACAGGGGGAAAAGCCCACCTTACCATATTTATCAGTCAAGGACTAGCTAAATCAAATTTTCCACTGCAGAAATATTGCCAGAGAATTCAACAGTGTAGAAAGCATTACAGAGATATGCTGGTAAAGACGTGTTTCTAAAGAGTTTGGTCATGAGACGAACTTCTTTAAGTTGAATTATCTTCCTGATTTCCATTTTTGACCCAAGCAAATAATAAACATCATACAGAAGAATGCAAATATTTAAAACAATCACACTTGATGGAAAAATATGTGCGTAAACCATTAATAAAAATTTGGTTCAAAATAAACAGGGCCATGAAATACTTCAGTAGCAACTCTATCCCTTTAGCATTAGAATGTTGCTCAAAAATCAAAACATGGTTCCATCTTTATTCTCAAACACCTAAACTGCTTATCCCAAAGGAATTTAGTTAGGATTAGTTGTGATCAGCTGCATCCACAACTCTTTGTTCCTTACTGGTTGCTTAAGAAGTCCACTACAGTCCTCAAGGAATATATGGTTATACTTAACAACTTCCATTTGAATGAATAGTAGAATAATCCTATACATATTTTTTAAAGGTTTATTCCCATAAGTCAACATTTCTAGAAAAGTGTTTATCTTTTAAAAGGAGCATAATTATGATCAATTATTTAGTGATAACATACTCTCAAATATAACTAGAAAGTAAAACAAGTAACACTCCGGTGTTGAAAGAAGAAAATACAGTAGCAATTTGGCTATTAAGTATTATTGTTAAAATCACTTTCAATACTTACATAAAACTGCCGCAATATTTAGCATTGCCCCAAATAAGCATTTTTCTGGAGCCAGTGTACCAGTGTCACTGAAAGAAAAAAAGGAAGATATGTGCATTTCTCACACTAGATAGACACATATATTTCTTCTAAGGGATAAGAATACCAGGAGTTACTTCAAACCTCTTATCTTTTATAAGTCCATGAGTTCAACTCATATCATTTTACACAGAGAACATGACAATTTGAGTTCACAAATATCTGCCTACTTCACTTTCTACTCACATCATTTTTAAGATTATTTCTCTTCCACATAGTAGAAATCAATATATACTGATTTTTAAAAAGCTATCCTTGATATGTTAAGACTATGTTATTGACCGACCATCATTCAGGCAGATGAATTTATCTGTCCCACCAGAATACTCCTTAAACACCACAGGCTTTTCACAACTCTGCCTTTTTGCACCTTTTGTTGACTATGCCTGTATTCAATTAACACCTATTAACCTACTGATCAATTTTTAAAAGTATTATCAAGTACTTACCATGTGCCAGACACCATTTCAGAAACGGGAACACAGTGATAAGTAAAATAGACAAAGCCCCTGCCCTCGCAGAGCTTACATTCAAGACCAGTTTTGAGTCTCTTCCCCTCTATAACCTTGGATGACTCCTCTAGCAGATAGTGACTCACACAGCATGCTTTCTGAACTTCCATAAACTCACTTACCACACAGCATTGCAATGTATCCACTTACATGCCTGTCTTTCAGGGCAGTATGCAACACACCCAGGCAGATTAAAACCCCACCACTTACTTACTGCAGGACCTTAGGTTCATCCTTTTATCTCCCTAAAACTGTTCCCTTCATTTGCAAAATGGGGCTATTCATTCCCTCCCAGCTTCATCATATCACTATAAGGATGAAATGTAATGGTAATGCATGTTAAGTATCTAGCACAGTAGCAGGCTCATGGGAGATACCCATTAAATATTAGTTATTTTCCCCTTCTTAAAACTACTACAAAGATTAAAAAGACAATGTCTTTGGCCTTGAATTGACATACTACAGGAAAGAGATAATCAGGGTTTCAACTAAGACAATGCAATGGGGATAAAAAAGAAATAGAAAGTTATAGCTGGTAAGAAGCCATAACATTTAGTAAACATTTAGATTAGGGGTGTTAGGAAATGGAAAATATTAAACATGAATTGTAAGGATTGCTGCTTCTAACTTTACAATTCCGTGAGTCTTTCTCTTAAAAAATAAAAATAAAAATCTGCAGTGAAAATAGAGAAACAAAAAATAATGTATTTGTAAAGAAACAATTATAAAATAACAAAACAGATCTTTTACATACAAAAGATTTTGGTACTTTGACCATCTTCAGGAGGAGGGAATAAAAAAGTAGAAGTTCCTTCTACTTTTCAAATTTTCCACAATATATATGTATTATTCTTAGAAAAAAGAAATCCATAATTTTCATAGATATACTTCAAATGGTACATGTAAGTTAACAAAGGCATGCATTTCCAGGATGGTTGGCTAAGAGTGTTTCTTCCTTTGGCTCAGGACAGAATGACAAACACTGGCCTACAAATGAAAACAGCCATGCCCATCACCTCATTATCACAGCACTTCATCTCAGTGGTCACAGCATCACCAAAAAATGTCTGACCTTCTAACATCAAAATATATGTTATCATTATTGTATATGTTAAATGTTGGCAAAGTTTAAATGTTTTTAGATTAAAAATATACATAGATGTTGTAATATTTCTTCTCTTACCCCAGTGGCTAGTCACTCCCTTGGGCATCCACTACTTGAACCAACTGAGAGAACACCTGAAGCACACTTATAGCAAAATTGCCTTTGAAGTGAAATTTACATTTGGTTATGTCCACTGGGGCTGTTAACAGCTAAACTTTTTTTTTTTTTTGAGACAGAGTCTCGCTCTGTTGCCCAGGCTAACAGCTAAACCTTTTGGATAGGATCTATGAACTGAAAAGAATTTTGCAGACTAGCTAGTTTAATCATTTTGCAGATGAAGGAAATGAGCCTACAAGAAATAAAAATAAGTACTAGAGTTTAAATATGTATGTCAGAATGTTGGAGAAAGACCTCAGGGTAATACTAAGTTCAACAGCAGAAAAATTAAAAAGCAGAAGGGGCAGAACAGAAAAAGATGTGCCTAGGGTGCTTTTTAAAGAAAATCACATGCAGTACCATCAAGGAAGTGAAACTCTGAAAAAGAACTAAGTGGCATTTTATATTACAGTAGTCCCTTGGTATCTGTGGGGGACTGGTTCCAGGACCCCCATCAGATAACAAAACCTGGGGATGCTCAAGTCTCTTACATAAAATGGTGTAGTATTTGCATATAACCTATGCACATCTTCCCATATGCTTTAAATTATCTCTAGATTATTTATAACATCTAATACACAGCACTTCATTCCTGTGGATTCAACAAAGTACTTGGCACTTGGCAAACTCAAGTTTTGGAACCTGATGGAATTTCTGCAGAATATTTTCAATCTGTGGTTGACTGGATGTATAGAAGTGGAACTACGGATACAGAGGGCTGGCTGTACTAAAAGTTCTTCAAAATGAAAGCAGACAAGTTCTCAGATGGAGAAAAAAAATACTGTGAAAGACCCTCACAAATGTTAAATATGTACCTTCTGGAGTTACTAAAGAATGGTGTGGCTCCTTAGGCTACCTATTCCACTAGCAGAGTGGTAATTATTTATCAAATTATTCCGCGAAATGGAAGCTTAAATTCTAAAACATTTTTGGGTTTTGTAAATCTTCCCAAACTGCATCCAATTTGTTTATATCTTTTGTGCCAAGCCATACCACTGCAGAAACAACATGTAATGTCCAGATCTTTTCTTGACATTTTTAAAAGATAAATTTAACCTTCCAATTTATCATTCTTTAAAAGATTACTATTTTCTGTGTTGGAAAGGTTATTTTTCTGAAGGTAAACAAATAAATGAAACAACCACAACAACAACAAAACAAAAAATATTACTTAACAATAGCAACAAAATCTGGCATCTCTATGAAGAGACCGATGTTTCAAAAGCATCATATAGAGGTTGAATACTTTCAGGGGCGGACCTAACTATATTCCATGTGAAATCATCTAGATTAAAACCCATTAGTAGTTGCTTAATCATATTTAATAACAATGTTTTAATAATTATGCTTTCTTCATCTCTCTGCCCTATGTAATTTATTTACCTTTTATAGAGAAATTTAAGCCTCAATAGCTCAGAAACCATGTATATGATTATGATTTCCTCATATCCTTTTTGTGAATGTATAAATAGATGCAATACTTTTAAAAGCATGTCTAGAAATGTCAAACGAAAAATGTAGACGCCCTATTACCTATCTAGCAATCTCACTTCTAGAAATCTACCTCACATCAATATCACTATGTAAAGTTATATGTAATAAAACCTTCATTATAGCACTGTTTGTAACAGCCAAAAAAATGGAAGAAAGAATAAGTAAGCAATTTCTGTCAACATCCTATCACTTTTTACACACGAAACAAAATTAAAAACCCAAAAAAGTGAGAAAGGAGGAGAAAAAAAAGAGAGAGTTTTGTACATACAGGATAATAAGATAAAACAAACCAAACTCTGGAAGGAAATCTACCAAACTATGAATTGTCTCTAGGGTATAGAAATTGGAGGGTGTCAGGAAGGGATTTTTGCTTTTCATTTTTATAATCACTCTGGTATTATTTAAAATTTGTTGTAATAATTACTGCCATTGCAATTTTAAAAAAAGAGGGTTATTATAGCTTCTTGGCCTTTTGGCTAAGATCAAGTGTAAAAAAAGAGCATATGCAACTGACTATCCCTTCTTCATTGTGAGATTTCAAAAATGTTATCTATCAATTTTGATACTTAATACGTCAAAAATATCTAGGCAGCATAAAGAGTAAGAGCCTAGCTTCTAGAGTCAAACTGTCCAGGTTTAATTCTTGGTTCCAACACTAACTGAGTTGTATGTTAATGAGCAAATAACTTCACCTCTCTGGACCTCATTTCCTTCTCTCTCAAATGAGGATCATAGTTCCTATCTTATCCAGTTGTTGTAAGGATTAACTATTTAGGACATGAAGAATGCTTAGAAAATTACTTTCTACGAGGCTGGGCGCAGTGGCTCATGCCTGCAATCCCAGCACTTTGGGAGACCAAGGTGGGCGGATCACGAGGTCAGAAGTTCAAGACTAGCCTGACCAACATTGTGAAACCCCGACTCCACTAAAAATACAAAAGTTAGTCGGGCGTGGTGGTGTATGCCTGTAATCCCAGTGACTCAAGAGGCTGAGGCAGGGGAATCACTTGAACCTGGGAGGCAGAGGTTGCAGTGAACCGAGACTATGCCACTGTACTCCAACCTGGGCAACAGTGTGAGACTCCATGTCAAAAAAAGAGAAAAAAAGAAAAAAAAAAAAACACAAAGTTTTGGGCATGGTGGCTCACACCTGTTAATCCCAGCACCTTGGGAGGCTGAGGCGGGTGGATCATGAAGTCAGGAGTTCAAGACCAGTCTGACCAACATCGTAAAACCCCATCTCTACTAAAAATACAAAAAATAAAAAAATTAGCTGGGCGTAATGGTACACGCCTGTAATTCCAGCTACTCAGGAGTCTGAGGCAGAAGAATCGCTTGAACCCAGGAGGTGGAGGTTGCAGTGAGCTGAGATTGCACCACTGCACTCCAGCCTGGGCAACAGAGCAAGACTCCATCTCCAAAAAAAAAAAAAAAAAGAAAATTACTTCGTATGTAGTAAGTATATCAAGAAATGCTTGTTGTTTCCATTATCTTTTCATATTATTATTATTATTGTTTGTAGCTTTTTTTTTTTTTTTTACTTTAAGGGGAGAATAATTCCAATTCTATATTCTGAAATAACTTCAAATACTTACTTAGAAAACAAGGCACTAAGGAGTCACAGTTCAATAACCAGTTCACAAACTGAATCTTACTGAGCTGTCTCTGCATTTATCATAAAGGAAAAGCCAAATTTAAGTTCCTTTATATATTTTCTTTATTGTTGCAATGCCAGTGTAAAATCTGATTTTTAAAAGGTTGACATTAAATGTCGGCTTCAATGTTAAAATAAGAATGAGACATAAAGAGTCTCCTATCTAAAGAATACATTTCACTTACCTGATATAAGGTAAAGCTGGGTCTATATGGTGGAGTGTTACTGCAGTAATGTATGAAAATATGAAAGCAGCAGATGTCCAAATTACAAGAGCTGAAGGAAGGAAACTTAAGCCTTGCTGAAACCACCACATTTCAAACAGGTTTTCTGAAATAGAAAAAACATATTAGAAAATTCACAAGGGTTTCCTCATCCTACTTTAGCCATCCACACCCCACAGCCTTGTATTTACCACCCCAAGCTGTTTCACCTCTGAAATCATCCCTCATGCCATACCCTAACACTCGCTCTCCTTCCCTTTCTTAGTGAGTGGAACCAAGATTCACCCACTTGACATAGCTAGACACCTGCTTTCTTGTCCCATCTTCCCATCGAAAGTACCAAGGACTGTTTATACTTCCTCCTAAATTTATTTCAAATCTACCCTTTTTCTCCATCTTCACTGTCATTACTTTACCCAAACCACCATCATCTCTTGGTCAATTATAACTTCCTAAGGGGTACCTGTGATATTGTGAAATATATATGTATTTGGTCTTCATCCCATTTCCTGGCAAAAAGCTCTTAAAAACGCTTGGAATCTCCAGGGTAATAGGAGTGTCTTCTATATACTAATAAGGCTTGCAGTTCATAGATAGTTTTAGGATGGGAGCTGGTCACAGGAAAGACCAAGGCATAATTACAGGGTTGGATATTTAGTCCTCCATCCCCAATTCCAGGAAGGCAGAGAGAGAGGATGACAGTTAAGTTGATCGTGCCTGTGTAACCCATAAAAACCCAAAAGCACTGGGTTGAGAGAACTTCTAGATAGCCAAGTATGCGGAGATTCCTGAAGGATGGCATACCCAGAGAGGGTGCAGAAGCTCCGTACCCCTTTCCGTATCCCTTGCCTTGTGCGTCTGGTAAATATAAGCGTTTCTCTGAGTTCTGTGAACCACTCTAGCAAATTAATCAAACACAAGGAGTGGGTAGTGGGAACCTTGGTTTACAGCCAGTCAGTTAGAAACATGGGTAAGACAATCCAGGCTTGTGATTGGTGTCAGAAGTTGGGAGGTAGTCTAGTGGGACTGGGCCCTCAACCCGTGCAATCTGATGCTATCTCTAGGTAGATACCATCAGATTTGAATTAGGGGACATCCAATTGGTGTCGGCTGGTGGAGAGAAATCTCCATACTTCTTGATGATCACAGAAGTATTGTGTTGATTATTGAGTGAGAGAACAGGAAAAACACTTTGGTTGGTTTTTCTTCCTCTTTTTTTTTTGAGACAAGGCCTCACTCTGTTGCCCACGCTGGAGTGCAGTGGTGCAATCACAGCTAACAGCAGCCTTGACCTCCCTGGCTCAAGTGATCCTCCCACCTCAGCCTCCCAAGTAGCTGAGACCACAAGTATGCACCACCATGCCCAGCTAACTTTGTTATTTGTAGAGATGAGGTCTCATTATGCTGCCCAGGCTGGTATCAAACTCCTGGGCTCAAGAAATCCTCCCACTTCAGCCTCCCAAACTGCTGGAATTATAGGTATGAGCCACCCAGTCCAGCCTAGTTTTTCTATTATTACTCAGTCCTCCTCCAGTCTTGACCAAACCAATCTAGACTCCATTCTAAAACCAAAATAATCCTTCTAATTTCAAAATACCAATCTGATCACCTTATTCTCCTACAATGGTTTCCCCTACACCCTTAGTCTTTCCTCCTTAACATGGTCCATAAGGTCCTTGCATCGTCTGTCTTTACTTATCTTTTTTTTTTTTTTTTTTGAGCCAGAGTGTCACCGTGACACTCAGGCTAAAGTGCAACGGCGCAATCTCGGCTCACTGCAACCTCAGCCTCCTAGGTTCAAGATTCTCCTGCCTCAGCCTCCTGTGTAGCTGGGATTACAGGCGTCTGCCACTATGTCCAGCTAATTTTTGTATTTTTAGTAGAGATGGGGTTTCACCACATTGGCCAGGCTGGTCTCGAATTCCTGACCTCAAGTGATCCACCTGCCTTGGTCTCCCAAAGTGCTGGGATTATAGGTATGAGCCACCGTGCATGGCCTGTCTTTACTTATCTTTCTATATTCACCTCTGGCCATGCTTGGTTCTCAATTCTTTGCTCTAGCTATCATTATCTCATCATTATTATAAAAGCAAACACCTAGCATTTACTATGCCTTACCAGTGTTTACTAAACACCTTAAATACATGAAATAACGTACTTTCCTCAACAGAATTACAGTGGTTAAGACAACTGCCCAAAGTCATAGAGCTGGATGTGGTGGAGACAGGATTCGAACTCAAGCAATTTGATTCTAATGCCCAATCAACTATGCCACACTGCCATAGCATATTTCTTGCAGATCTTCAAATGTGTCATGCTCTCTAGCACACCTTCAGAACTTCATGGTGACTACAACACTACCTACCCAGTTAACTTTTATGTGTTTTTCAAGGCTCAATCTTTCCAGCTTCAGTTGAGTGTCCCTGCTTTGTTTTTAAGAGCACCCTTTACTTCCCCAACCAGAGCACTCATTACATTTAACTTGCTTGTTTGGTTTTCACTTCCTCACTAAACTTTAAGTTCTGTGAGAGCAGGAAACAACTGTTGTGTTCACTATTATATTTCCAGCTCTTACATGGGGGCGGCGGGAGTCGGGGCAGAGACAGAGGGCCTAAATACCCCCATACCACACATCACCACTTTCTTCCTTGAATTCCAGACTAAGGATGTTATTAAGTAATAATGAGTCAACGATGTGAATTAAGAAACATTGGAACAACTTCATGCTTTTAATTTTTTTAATTTAATTTTTTAAAATATAGGAATACTTTTAAATTAGAATACTCCTATGTATGTGAGAAAAATTTCATGTTTGAAGGTGCATCTTCTCATATTTTTTGATGACCTAAAGAAATTTAGTGTTTCCCATGAACTTTGTGAATACTTACAGCTTCCTCATCTGAGACTGACTTTCCAAAGAATGAAATCTCAGCCATTTTTGATTCGTATTTGTCATTTACTCTGGCCATCTGATTTGCTGCTAAATATATACACTTGCATTTCATAATCTTCTCTTTTCTCTTCCTTTTTCCTTGTCAGTCCTTAACATCCCATCAATATCTTTTTTCTTCATCTATTCAGTTAATCATGACAAGTCCTTGCCAAAATCCTATTGGTGCTTTCGCCTGTATAGGTTTCCAGGACAAGAGTCCTTAATTTACATAATTTTGAGTCATTTCTAAGATCTTTAAATTTTTCATTTTTCATCTCTTTAAATGTTAATTTCTGTTTCTGATCATTCCCATAAATCCTTAGGGGTCTATGTCAGTTTAGCTGTCCCTTGTACATGTTTTACAGTTTTTGACTCTGAGCCTATATTGGACAATCTTAAAATCTGGAAGTATCCTAAAAGGCTTAACTAAGGGTGAGTCATTACAGAGAGGATCCGTATTTGTTTTTTCCAGAGAGTATGGCACATCAGCAACCCGGGCCAACTTTATGTTAATTTCTTGGCTTCTGGTTTTTCAGACCGTGTAGGTATGTGAATTTGAACTTTTTGACTATGAGTGATGGCAGACCCTCCAGTTTCAAGTTTTCAGGTGGTATCTTTATTCCCCCACCTGGAGCTGTGATGAAAATGAACAAATTTCTTTGTGACCTCCCTTTGCCAGGAGGGAGAGATTTTTCTGGCCCACCTATGACTGAGTGTGTAGACTTTCGTGGGTCCTGGCTGAAGTTGGGGGAAGGTGCTTCTCCAATACCATGAGTTGTACAATTTCAAGTGGAAATACTTAAACTTTATTCTATGAAAACATCACCCACTGAAACACAGGTACCATTTACACCAACTACCATGGAATGGCACCCATTGGAGCTATGTGCCTGGGAGGTTACAGGGGTATGAATTCTATCTCTCTGCTTTGGGTAGAGAGCAGCCTGTCACCTGTCCCTGATTGTGCTTTACTTCTGCCATCAGCCAAATGCCCACAAAGGAAATATACTGCTAGTATACTACTCTAGTTTCGGCTTTTTTTTTTTTTTTTTTAACTTTTTAGCCCTGGAGATTTCCCTTTCGTAGAAGACCTGTCATGAATTTAATGAGCTAATTTATTCAGCATTTTGGTGTACTGGTAAAAGGGATTTTCAAATATTTTGTCCACCTCATTGCTAGTAGCAAAATCTCCTGCCCCTTTGTTGTTTTACATGTCTAAATCCTTCCTTTTCTTCAAAAGTTCAAATGTTATCTTCCACAGACAACTTTACCTAAGCCCTTTGTAGACAGAAATAAGCACCCCTTTCTCCGAGAACATTTGATTTTCACATCTTTCAGAGCTCATTATCTTCTATAGTATGAAAATTGAGGATGGTGTCTTAAGGGAATAAAATCTTTCCACTTCTCTACCTAAGCAGAGCAGAGGACCTTACCCATAGTAATCATTCAATTATGTGTTGAATGAACAGCCAAAGCAAAATCCTTTTAATTCCCAAAACTGTTTTTGATTTTTCTATTTCAGTAAACAACATTACCATTTTTTTCAGGTTATGACAATTCTAAGACTTCAGAGGAATCTTAAGGTCTCTCTTATAAAGTCCTCACATGTTGTCACCAAGTGAGGGCAATTGTATTTCTACAAGTCATTTAAACCATTCTTCTTCTCAGTTCACACTGTACCTATGTGATTCTGACTTTCAATTCTCTTGCCCTATGTGCTTTTTCCTTCCCCTTCACCCATTCCACTTGCATTACCGAATTAACATTCCTAAAGTATTCCTC
The DNA here is from genome assembly GCF_037993035.2 of Macaca fascicularis. Taxonomy (NCBI): domain Eukaryota; kingdom Metazoa; phylum Chordata; class Mammalia; order Primates; family Cercopithecidae; genus Macaca; species Macaca fascicularis. The sequence continues at coordinate 123,202,704 of NC_088375.1, read as the reverse complement.
TCCTCAAAACTGTTTTTTTAAATAAAATTGTGTGAACTTAAGCAGGTTTCATAACTTGTCTGAACCAGTTTCTCCTTTGAAAAATGGAATAATGTGAGGCAGGGTGCGGTGGCTCACACCTGTAATCCCGCACTTTAGGAGGCTGAGGTGGGCAGATCATGAGGTCAGGAGTTCGAGACCAGCCTGGCCAGCATGGTGAAACCCCGTCTCTACTAAAAATACAAAAATTACCCAGGCATGGTGGCATACACCTGTAATTCCAGCTATGCGGGAGGCTGAAGTAGGAGAATGGAGGCTGAGGTAGGAGAATCACTTGACCCTGGGAAGCAGAGGTTGCAGTGAGCCGAGATTGCACCACTGCACTCCAGCCTGGGCGACAGACTGAGACTCCATCTCGAAAAAAGAAAAATGGAATAACGTTAAGGTTATCGGCACAGATTGTACCAGCTGATATAGCAACCACTGCTACATGTAACTATTGAAATTAACATCTCAATAGATTAAAATTAAATAAAAGTTTTAATTCCTTAGTCACACTAGCCACATTTCATATGCTCAAAAGCCACGTCATCATCCTGGCCAACATGGTGAAACCCCATTTCTACTAAAAATACAAAAAATTAGCCAGGTGTGGTGGCAGGCACCTGTAGTCCCAGCTACTTGGGAGGCTGAGGCAGGAGAATCACTTGAACCTGGGAGACAGAGGTTGCAGTGAGCCGAGATCATGCCACTGCACTCCAGCCTGGCGACAGAGCCAGACTCCGCCTCAAAAAAAAAAAAAAAAGAAAAGAAAAAAAGCCACACGTCTAGTGGCTACCATTCAAGACAGTAAAAATTTAGAACATTTCCAAGATTGTGGAAAAGTTCTACTGGACTGTGCTGAGTAGTTTTCGTACAGCTTATACTGATAGCACAAGCAAAGAACCTAACACATTGCTGGTGCATAATAAATGGTAGCTTTCAATATTATCTGTTAAATAGTATAAAATAATACCCAGTTCATAGAGGTTTATTCAACGATTAAATAAGATATGTATTTTCAGAGATGATCAGTATATACTTGTTCCTCTTATAATGTGAAAAATGAATTACCTGTTTTACAAGTTCACAAAATGTTAGTCTTCAGATCTGCTCATACCTGCACCTTTTGTAAGTCCTAAAATCCACAAAGAAAATAGGAAGTTTTTCTCTCAATCCAAATAATTTTAAACACGTACAGTTTTAAGTTAACACACCATATTGTTCACGGGCAGAATACTAGGCTATAGCATTGTTAACAGGTTCTTTTTCTTTAAAGAGTTGACACTTGAGTTTTTTACAATGATGTTGTACCATCTGGAATTAAATAACGTTTTAATTCTAGGATATCAATTTTCATATGCATTCTCACATCCAACACCTTCACTATCTTAAAGAGGATAAAAGAAAAATCATTGACTCCTCCTATAGAGAGACAACATGAGGAAAAAAATGATAGATTAAACAAAATAAAGCAATTGCAAATCCATGTGATATAAAGAACACAGCTGTGAGACGACATTTCTCCAACTGCAAGTCCTGCCTTTACTACTGCCCAACTCTGTGATTTCAGGCAATTTACTTAGCTTGAGTTACAGTACTCAAAGAGTTGTTCCTTGGAGTGGAGTAGAATAAGCACACAATATAATAATGATAGCTGATTTATTAATTATGTAGTTATAAGGCCACAGGTATGGAGTACAACTTCTCTGTATGAATTTTTTCTATGTATGAATTATCTTGGATTCGTATCTCCTTAGGCTTTGAGAGTCCTAGTTGTTTAAACTGACAATTTATAGAGAAGCAGGGCTTGAAATAAATGGTTTACCAGTTTGCGAATGACAACTGAGGAATTTAAATGCATGGACTAGTTGAGGAAGACTAATTGTCAATGTGTTTTTGCCTTTGAAACCCGAAAGCATTGCTGAGTAATTGTCAACCAAACAAAATTAGAATTTTAATGATTCATAATTAAAAAAACCTTTCAAAATAATTGAGAGTATGCAGGAATAAATTTCACAGGGCAGTAAGAATGTTTATAAAAATGTTCTTGTAGGCTGGGCGCGGTGGCTCATGCCTGTAATCCCAGCACTTTGGGAGGCTGAGGCGGGCGAATCACGCGGTCAGGAGACTGAGACCACCTGGCCAACATGGTGACACCCCGTCTCTACTGAGGCAGGAGAATCGCTTGAACCCGGGAGGTGGAGGTTGCAGTGAGCCAAGGTCCCGCCACTGCACTCCAGCCTGCCAACAGAGCGAGACTCCATCAAAAAAAAAAAAAAAAAAAAGGTATTGCATCTCTAGCCTATCTTCTCTGCTTTCTTTGAAGTTCCATGAATCAAAACTGTGATTACAATTTTTTTAATAAATATTTAAATACCCGTGGTAATAAAACGAATTCCTCATGCTGTCTCTGCCAAGTGGTGAATGCTAGGAACTAAGTAAATTCTCGAAGTTCCAAGTGAACGGTCAGAAAGCCTTAAGCTGCTTTTAGAGATGCACAGAATCATCAGGCTCAAAGCAAAATACAATTTAAAAATACTTACTTTTCTAAACTCTAACTTGGCCTCCTGACAAACGTAATATTCTCCTAATGGTTAAATCCTAAAGAGTATAGAAAATTAAGTTTTTTAAAAAGCTGCATCAAATGTTACATTAAGAGAAATGAGGACAATCCGATAATGCAATGCAAAATACAGAGTTGCATTTGGTTACTGATTTATAAATTAAAATTTGGGAGAACTGGAAAGATTATTTCTACAGTGTTTCTGTGTTTTTCAGATGTATCCTACTATAAAACACGGTTGTGAAGATACCCAGGACAGGCAATTTCCTTTCTGTGTAGGACCCACCCGCTGCGATAGAATTGAGTGTAAAAGGCTGAGCTTCGTGTAAACACAAGGTCACCAGGGATCATAATTTCAAACTCTCCCCTCCCCCTCACTCCCTCCAGCCACCAAGGTATCTGAACCCAGAACTCACAACAGGAACGTGGACTCAACTGCAGCTTTTGTGGGAAGGGGATGAAGATTCTTGGTAACTGCTTCAACAAACCAGAGGAATTAAATAGACCTTTGATTTTTCTCCGGAGGCGCGAAGCACTAGGCCGTTTGAGGATCTCCGCTCCGTTTTGCCTGGGACCAGGAAAAGACGCGAGAGACGGAACTCGCCACCAGGCACTGCTTGGGGAAGGAGGAGAGTAGGGGAGACCAAGAAAGAGGACAGAAAGGTAGGGCACGGAGAGCTGAGCCCAGCTGCACTCATCCCCGCCCCCGGAAACCCCCGCAGCTCCCGCCCCAACCAGCCCCTCTCTGGCGCCTGGCACAAGGTAGCCCCCGGAGGCAATGAGAGCCAGCACGAGTCTCGCGCGCCCGCGACGCGGGTAAGGGGGCTCCAGGCGGCGCCCACTTCCCCAGGCTGCCAGATCCCAACCTCTGACGCACCCTTCTAAAGGGAGCGGGCTCCAAGCGCTGGGGCCTGTCGTTTCTCCCCTACTTCGGCTTACCTTACCAGACGGACCAGCGCTGACCGATAGCGCCTAAGCCCGCCCGCTAGAAGGAGACAGGGCTGGGCCTTAGGGCGCGCTCCCGATCTGACCGGCCGGCCCCCGGGGCGCGCTCACGGCCCCGAGGAGCGCGCTTACGGCGCTGCTCTTTCAAACCTTGTTTCCCTTTACGGCAATCGCGAAAGTGTCGTGAACGTGCTGCCGCCGATCAGTCATCCAGTCGGCTGGAGTCGGAGGTGGTATCTGTAGGGGTGTGCTTGTTGGGGTCAGGGTAAGGCTGCGGGACGCGGTCACTGGGCGTGAAGGATTTGAAGGGCGTTGTAGGGGCCGGTGGAGAAAGGACTGGATGCTCTGGGGCGGGTCATTAGGATATAGCTGTGTATGGACTCGCGCGAGGCGAACGCCGTCCTTCCTGGCGCAGGGTGGCCTCGCGCGCGGGGTTGTGGGGAGGCGAGGGGCGACTGCCCCCTTGCTCCTCTGTAGAGACATTGGGGTGGCGGAGCGCCGGCGCGGGAGCCGGGGGACTGTTGTGTGAGAGCCAAAGGTAGGGGTGGGAAGAACCATGGAGGGCCAGCGCTGAGCGGGCCGAGGGCTGGGAGCGCTACCCGTGCGGAACGGACCTTGCCTGTCAGGTCCACACCCTCCTGCCCGAATGCTGGCAAGTCCACACACCGTGTGGCATCCTCTGCCGGGTTTGCCTCTCCTTAGGAATGCGGTGCTGATGTTTGTGGCTGGGACTCGATTCTGGTTAGCAACTTTTCTAGAAATTTCAGCCTATATTGATAAGCTGTGAGACTGCTAGCCGGCGCTTATTTCAGCAGTAGTCTTGCAAGGAGAAATAACCAGAAGAGTTGCTGGTGTTTGCCAGTATTCCCAGAAACACTGCATGAATGGGATCTTTACGTTTAGTCGTGTTTAACTTGTTTTCTCCAATTCAGTGCTTGGCATTTTGGTGTCATTTTTGCCATTTTGCATCATTAGTATTAAATATATAATTTTGCTTGAAGTATTTTAGTTCATCAGTAAATCCGTAGTATAATAGTAGGCAAATTCATAGTTGTCTTTCAGCAAATGTTAGTGTCTTGTATATGGACAAAGAATAAAGATGTATTGCCTCCTCGAACTATTAGGAATATGTCCAGTCCGTAGATGTTGAGTTGAACGACTTATAACACAAGTTAGACTTTGGTAAGGGCATTTAGAGCATTACTAAATTAGAGCCATTGCCACTCACATAAAATTCGAGATTGAGGTTCTAAAAGTATTTATTTGCCTATTCGTTTTATGCTGAGAAAAACTAGTTAAAGCCCCCTGCGCAACTTGTCTTTCTAACACTTCTAAGAAATAAATTAGGTAAATCTACCTTGTGTTAATACCAATTACATTTTATTGCACGATTTCTTTGTTTTCTAGGCTGCAGATTTGTTTTTAAAGCTGGCTAAAGGTGCTGATGTCCTTTTTGAGGGTCATGTTGTGCTATTTTTTTAAGAGACTAGAAAAATAATCTATAAAATGCCAAGCTTTTGCTGATGTTTGTGTTGTGTGTGTGTGTTTTTTAAGGGGGAAGAAAGCTATTTCCTCTTTTAAGGAGTGCAAGATTTCACTTCAGCAAAACGCTAGATCTAAATTGTGTTACACAGCCCTGTTTTTGCTTCCGAGTCTGCTGAAAAGGCTTTTGTTTTTGTAAACTTGCTCTATGTATCACTTGTTAAATAATGCTGAACTTAATCCTGTGATCCTATTAGTTTTCTTTTCCTTTTTTTCCCTCCTTTCTTTCCTTGTTCTTTATAATTTGCCCTTCCTTTCTGCTAGTGTTGCCATGAATATTTTTCTTTAGCCAATTACCTGTGAAAAGACTGTAAACATACTGCTGAATCAGTGCAGATCAAAACTTGGCACCCTTAGACATGGCAGGGATGGACATTCTGGAATTTCACACAACAGGTTGTATATTGTGTAAGCTTACCTTATGCACTGCTCAGGAGTTAAGAGTTTTGTTTTTTGTTTTTTGTTTTTTCAATGTGATACTTGTCAGCGGTTCCCCATGCTAAAGTCCACACAGGAATAATGTAGCCAGTATGCCATTATCCTCAGCTGATATAAATGCAACCGTTGTGCATGATAGACTTTTTTAGTAAAGGTATTGATTAAATATCTCTGATTATACTTTTCTACCTTTTTTGGATTTTCCACATAAATATTTATGCTTGCACAAAGAAAATTCTTTGTCAGACCGTATGTGTTTTCCTAGTTCTCCTCTGGACTTAAAACAGTTTGTTGATAGCATTCATAACTTAGCTGTTTATGAAACCCCACCCTCCCCCTTTTGAGCTTCTTAAATGTATGGAATGGTATATTTCAGTCTTTTTGTTTCCTCAGAGTCTGGAACAACTAAGTGTTTATTAAATACTAGACGAGTAATATTTGTTAATTGTTCAGTAAGTACTGGTTACCTACTAGTAGGGTGTGGTGGCACATGCCCGTAATCCTAGCTACTCTGTGGCTGAGACACAAGAATTGCTTGAACCCAGGAAGAGGAGGTTGCAGTAAGCCAAGATCACGGTACTGCTTCCAGCCTGTGCCACAGAGCGAGATCCTGTCTCAAAAAAATTAAATTAAATTAGATTAAAATAAGTATTGATTATCTACATAGTGCTAAGTATGGTATGAGCTTGTGGGAAAAGAATGTTAACAAGACAGGCTTGGCCCATGCACTTGTGGAGTACACAGAAGTGTGGGAGAAAGACCAAAAAAAAAAAAATCAAACAAAAATAGTTCAAAGTGTGATGAGTGCTTTAAAGGGAGCAGAGCACTGGAGCCAGATTTTAACAGAGGAGGGGAGTTACTGATTACAAGTGAAAAGGCTACAATAGCTATAGGACTGTGACAGTATTATTATGAACTGACTTACAGCGTTACAGCTGATGGGAATTTTATACAGTTTAAGATATTCACTTGTGCTATTATGATATATGAAAACATATCCTCAGTGAACAAATAATTTTGGCTGTGTTCTAAAGTTACAGATTTCTTTATAAGCACATTGGTTGCTTTCCATTACATCCAAGTAAAATCACAACTCTGCATTAATTCTCCAAACTTCATTTTATCTCGTTCTTCCATCTGGTTTACTCCTGTCCATCTGTGGTGATCTCTCTTGTACCTGAGCAAGACAAACTCTTTACTGTAATCTCAGGGTGTGTTCCATTTTCTTGGATTATTCTTCCTCCTGCTCTCCTAAAATGTCTGGCTCCTTCTTTTCCTCTGAGCTTGGTATAAAAGCTACTTGAAGACTTCACCCTATTTAAAATGTGTACCCCCAGCTATTTTCTATCTTGGCACTTGTTTTCCTCATTGTGCCTATCACAGTGTGTAATTTTTTTATTTGCTTGTTTACTAGTTTTTATTTATTTTCCCACTGGACATAGGAGATGGGATCATGTCAGCCTAATTCACTGCATTTATATGTTGGTTGAGTGCATTGGAAACTTGTAATCTATTTTCTTATAAAAACTATTAAGACTGGTGGCTAGGTTTCTGAGCTAGCCAGCAATAATTTTAATTTCTTACTTTTTTTTTTCTTTTTGTTACTTATACTGTGGTAAGAAAAGGACATTTTCTGCTCATCCTTTTGGTCATAGGCCTGACTCCATATAAAAATTACAGCTGGCTAGAAAATCTTTTGGGTTTTTTTGTTTGTTTTTGAGACATGATTTTGCTGTTGCCCAGGCTGCAGTACAGTGGCATGATCATGGCTCACTGCAGCCTCAACCCCCAGGGGTCAAGCAATCCTCCCAACTCAGCCTCCCAAGTAGCTGGGACTGCAGGCACAGGCCAGCATGCCAAGCTAATTTTTTTGTGTAGAAGTGGTTTTGCCATGTTTCCCAGGCAGGTCTTAAACTCCTGAGCTCAGGTGATCCACCTGCCTCAACCTACCGGAGTGCTGGGATTACAGGCAATGAACCACCGTTCCCAACATAGAATAATTTTTTAATATTCTCCTTCCTTCGTGTATTCCCATCCCACATCCATTTTTCCTTTCTCGCCACATTGTCCTGATCTTCCTATTGTAGCCACCTACCTACCCTATGCAGCTCCATTGAGATACGCTTGCTTTTAATTTGCTAAAATTCAGAAGTTCCTGTTTTTTTCTGTAATGGTTTTCATGGTCAAAGACCCTGGATCTCAGATATGACAGAAGGAAGAGTGGAGATGAACCTGTGGTAGTGACTGCAAACTCTGTATCTGTATGTATGTGTTGAAAGTAAAGTAGCCACCTGTAGGTCAGAGACTACATGTATCTGAATTTATATTTGCAGTGTTGTTGTTAATAGCTTCACAGAGACATTGTTGCTGTAATGTTGGCAAAGAAAACCTTCAAAAACTCATTGCCTCTTTTCATGTATAAATTTATACAGTGGCTAGATCTAGAAAGGTTTGTCAAAATGTAGATTTTTATAAAAGAGAAATAGAAGGTTAAAAAACCATCTAGGTCGCAGAAGGGAAAAACTGAGAGGGAAAGTATCCGTTTATCAACTAGTCCTGCCAAATGTTCAAACTTAAAACCATTAGGATCAGTTGCTTATAGCTATTCAGTGCCAAAAGCAGGCTAGCACTCATCTTTTTTTTTCTTTTTTTTTTTTACAGTAAGAGAATAGAATACTGCAACAGTAAAATACAAATGGAATTGACTAAATTTTTAATTCCCATTTCAAGTGGAATTCCATAAGAGCTATTATTTACCAAATACGAAAATTTATCATTGCTTGACTATAGAAAATTTGGCTACTATGAAGCTAAGTGTATTGGTGGTTATTAATCTTCCATTTGATCTAAAGTGATCTTATCACCAGTTATTTAATATTATATAAACATTACTTTAAAACAGTTTTAATCAGTAACTTTGTGATACAGTTGTGTGAAAGAATTCCTCAAAATGTAAGGAATTAGCTTTGATTTTTCTCCTTGATTTGAAATATTAAGTTTTTGGGTTTTTTTGTTTGTTTGTTTGTTTGTTTTAAGACAAGTCTCACTTTGTCACTCAGGCTGGAATGTAGTGGTGCGATCTCCACTCACTGCAACCTCCACCTCCCGGGGTCAAGCAATTCTCCTGCCTCAGCCTCCTGAGTAGCTGGGATTACAGGTGCCCGCCACCACACCCGGCTAATTTTTGTATTTTTAGTAGAGACGGGATTTCACCATGTTGGCCAGGCTGGTCTTGAACTCCTAACCTCAGGTGATCCGCCTGCCTCAGCCTCCCAAAGTGCTGGGATTACAGGCATGAGCCACCCTGCCCAGCGAAATATTAAATATTTTTATTTCAGGGCACCTCAGTTGGTTAAGTTGTGACACTGATGAGTCTCTTGAGATTTTTGAAAATTTATTTAAGGGCATTAACTTGACTATAGCGACTATTTTCTAAACGAAATATTGAGATACGTGATTGACAGAGGTCATTCACCTTAGGTCATTAGTAACATTGAAATTTTGGAATTTGATATTTATGGGGATATAGGAAAAAAGTTCTGGTCTGTATGTGACACCAACTCACATGTCCATACTAGGCTGTGGGGTGAGTGTCCCCCTGGCAAGTACCTACTTGTCCATGTGGTTACTCATGAGCTGAGTGCCTACATTACATGTTTTGTGGCATGTGACCCTGTGGCCCACTTCCCAGAATGCACATGTGGCCTGGGTTCATAGTCCTCTAGCCATGGCCCAGTCTCAGTTCAGTGCCTTCCATCCTGGGCAGCAGGAGCACCATGCTCCAGTCTACCACAGCTGCCTCTGGGCCTTGGCCTGGCTTCACTGCATTCCAGGGACTATGTGCTGCCTCCCCTCCACCCCAGACAGGGGGGAACCTGCCGCTCTCAGGACCACCCTGCAAAGGCAGAATAAACCAGATCCTCTCACAGCAAAAATAGTTAAAAGGGACAACTGAGCATGTTTTGATAGTAGATGCATTGTTGAGATGTCCTAAACCCATACCATTTCTGGCACTTTGATCTTGCTTTATGGATAGTTTCCAACCAGAAGATCAAAGTATACCTATGCCACTAATCTTTTTGTTCTATTAAGATTCTTTCTCTCTTTCTTTCTTTTTAAAATAATCTTATGGTCTCTGTTCCTCCTTCTCCTAACTATGGTAAGTTTCTCACAAGGTTCTTTATTCATTTTTTTCTTTCCATGCTTAATCCCTTTGAGAACTTTTCTACTTCCTAGTTTTTAACCAGAGTAGCTTTTAAGTTGATAACCTGAACTTTTCACTCTTACCGAAACTCCAGGTTTTCGATTTTGTCTAAAACATCTCTACTTAAAAGTCACGTGTGTGTGTGTGTATATATATATATGTATATATATATTCCCTTCCTACCCTCATCCCTAGTTCCCTTTCACCCCCTGCACCCTAAAAGTCAAAAAATAACAAACTGATTTTTCTTTTCCAGCTTGCCCTTTTGACAACAGTACCAGTAATCTCTGGCAGTTGACTTTTTCTTGTTTCCTCACCTCTCATATCTAATTCTTAAGTACTTTCTGCTGAATCTTCCATTTAAATAGAAATTACTTACAGATTTGACTCTTTCATATTTTCATTTTTACCATCCTACTATAGGCCCTCACCACTTCAAACCATTGAGATCACTTTAGTTACTAATTTTTAATTGTTCTCACTATTTTCTCCATTCTGATTCATCTTGAAAATACTCCTGTATTTCCTTATGCTACTTGATTACTTATAATTGTTATCTCTAATCTTTACTAAATGAAATACAAATACTTCAGGAATTAAACTCAAGGTCCTTTATCAGCAGTCATCACTTGACCCACTTTTACTTTTTTTCCTTCTACTTCCGCAGTTCATCAGGACACTCTGCTAATACATATATACTGTCTTAAAGTTAATTTTTTTCATTGTTGTTTATCTTCACCAAGAATACCATCTATATTCGTTTTTACCCATAAGAAGTTTTATGTTTTGGCCGGGCGCGGTGGCTCAAGCCTGTAATCCCAGCACTTTGGGAGGCCGAGATGGGCGGATCACGAGGTCAGGAGATCGAGACCATCCTGGCTAATACGGTGAAACCCCGTCTCTACTAAAAATACAAAAAACTAGCCGGGCGAGGCGGCGGGCGCCTGTGGTCCCAGCTACTCGGGAGGCTGAGGCAGGAGAATGGCGGGAACCCGGGAGGCGGAGCTTGCAGTGAGCTGAGATCCGGCCACTGCACTCCAGCCCGGGCGACAGAGCGAGACTCCGTCTCAAAAAAAAAAAAACAAACAAACAAAAAAAACAAAACAAAAAAAAAAAAAGTTTTATGTTTTGGTTTAGTTTAAACAGAAACCCTGTGTTTGTTTGAATACTATTTGGTTTAGTTTAAACAGAAACCCTGTGTTTCTGTTTGACTGCTACTTACCAGCTGTGTGATTTGGACAAGTTAATTAGCCTCACTGAGCCTTAGTTTATTTTTCTGTAAAAATGGGGATAATTAATAGTCCTTGCCTTCTAGGGTGGTTATGAGGATTAAAGGAGTTAGTATATAAAAAGTGCTTAAGTTTTGTAATATGAAGGGCATGCCCGACAAATGTTAGATATTACTATTAAATAAAAATCTAGTTTAACACTCATTCAAGTCATTCCTCTGATACTAATACTGATTTGCTAGCCTTGAGACATCAGTTTCCGTATATGTGTAATGATGAGATCATTTCTAACATTTGTTGCATTATACAACTGAAAACTGTGTGAGATCGAAAAAGAATATGAGCCTCAAAGTCAGGCAAACTATTGGATAATAGGAAGTGTACTACTATTAAAGTCTCTTACTGTTTTTTGTCTAAAGTTGAGGTTATACACTTTCAATAAGAACTAGAACCAAAATCAGGTCCCTACTTTTCTGTTCCTGTTTGATACTTACTACTTTACTGACAATTTGATTTTTTTGTTTCCTTATTAATATTGCCATAAGATGTAAATAGTGGCTGACAAGTGTATTTTTTGTTTTTATTTTTATTTTTATTTTTTTTAGGTAAGCACCAGCCACAAAATCCTACAAAAGAAGGTAAATTACTGTCTTTAAATATTAAAAAAAAAAAACAAGATCCATGAGTGGGCATCGATCAACAAGGAAAAGATGTGGAGATTCTCACCCGGAGTCCCCAGTGGGCTTCGGGCATATGAGTACTACAGGATGTGTATTAAATAAATTGTTTCAGTTACCAACACCACCATTGTCAAGGCACCAACTGAAGCGGCTAGAAGAACACAGATATCAAAGTGCTGGACGGTCCCTGCTTGAGCCCTTAATGCAAGGGTATTGGGAATGGCTCGTTAGAAGAGTTCCCTCCTGGATTGCCCCAAATCTCATCACCATCATTGGACTGTCAATAAACATCTGTACAACTATTTTATTAGTCTTCTACTGCCCTACAGCTACAGAGCAGGTAAGAGTTTCTTAACAGATCTCAATATTTGCTGTATACCAAAAACGTTATAATTGGGATCTTGGGGTCATTTTAACCAAAGATAAAGTAATCTGACAGCTATCTGTCGACTATTTTAAAATATCACACACACTGTGATAAAGCTTATAAGTACAACCTACACACTTGCTTATTAGAAACCAGAAGCAAAGGGTAGACTGTGATCCTAGTAGTTAAATTAATGTTAGCAGGGATTAACATGTAAATTGTTCCTTTTAAAGTCACTAAATCTCAATTTTTTACAAAAAAGTTTTTTCATTCTTTTAAATGGTAGAATAAAGTCTTAGCAAAAAAAAAAAAAAAAAAAAAACTGAGAAAAGTCTCTGGTATTTAATATGGCATGACTGTAAACTAGCCTTATCAAAAGGTTTTTTTTCCATTCTAGTGAGAAGTTTTAAATTACCTTTCTCTCTTCCTTTAAACATGTATGCCTGATGGACTTCAGGTATATGGCTTATTATTCTAACAATTGTGACAAAGGAAGTGTAAGAAAAAGTCAATATAATGTATTTCCTATTCCATATCTTGCTCTGGCTACCATTAACAAATGATGCATGCTATTGCTTACAAAGACTCACACAGGCCTTCTCAGATCCAAGCCTCTCTTCTACTGTTACCCTCTATTACCCTCTGTACTCATTACTTGAAACCAAAACTAGAACTCTTTCTCAGAATAGATAATTGATATTTATTTCTTTGGTTTTAAAATGTCCTTACCAAAACATGAACTAAGCTAGTTAGGTAGATGAGAGAATTATAAGCATTTGTTCTGCCTGTATTAGTTAGACTGATCAGTTTCTGGTAATTCAAGACAATAGAAGGTAATTCTAACTAAACATGTCAGAGTGACTGAGCTAAATGAGACGGTAATGGCCACAACGTTCCTTAGGTTGTTTTAAGCTTGAAGTAATTTTTTTAAGTAATCTTCTAGATTATTTGTCCTTTGAGATAAAATTACCACCATTCAACCCTCTATTCTTTTCTGTTTTCATCAGTTTGTCTGTTGCCATAGGTTAAATTAAAAGTCATTAAAGTGAATGGCTATTGAGGGTCACGGTTACCCACAGAACATGTGATTTCTGTCATTTGCCAGGTTTTCATTTCCCATTATCCTTAATTCCTCTTTTATAAATACAGTCCATACAGATTTTATAGATGTAAAATCTGGTTTCTCCTCATCTTTCTCATCTTTTTTTTTTTTTTTTTTGAGACAGGGTCTCCGTCTGTCACCCAGGCTGGAGTGCAGTGGCACTGTGTTGGCTCACTGCAATTTCCTCCTCGGGGGTTTAAACAATTCTCCCGCCTCAGCCTCCCAAGTAACTGGTATCACAGGCCCACACCACCACGCCTAGCTAATTTTTTTATTTGTAGTAGAGACAGGGTTTCACCTTGCTAGTCAGGCTGGTCTGGAACTCCTGACCTCAGGTGATCCGCCAACCTTGGCCTCCCGAAGTGCTGGGATTACACTGAGCAACCAATACAAAACCAGTGCATTATTTAAATGTGTCCTTGGATTCTTTATCACATATCCTTTAAATTGTTTCACTTGAGGCTTATCTGAGAATTTGACTGCCACTGCCGGAAGGGTTTGGTCCAAATCACACAAATGATTAGAGATATAGTAGAACAGCAGGGAGGTGGGTTGATTCCAATGGAAGACCTCCAGTACTAAACTAGTTCTAGGATGGGGATCAAGGAGTGAGAGCAGGTTCAAGGATAGTTCGGCCACTGATAGTCATTTATTGAACACCCCAGAGTATATCAGGTAATGTGTTCCCCTATAATACTTTTTCTTGGCCTCTGTTCTTAAGTGATTTGGAATATATGACTAACCCAGAAATTAGTTAAATCTTTAGGGAGACTTCCAGAATGGAAGCTATTCTTTTCACTAGTTGTAATGGTTCAGAATTGCTGCTAGGAATGATCAAGGCGGGGTATAACTGAGCTGCTGTTTGTTTCTCTGCAAAGGAAGGTAATGTCCTACAGTGGAGATGCCTGGATGCATCTTCAGCTACAAGGTAGCTATCCTTATTAGGCTCAAAGCAGAATGCATTGAAATAGGTCTTGGTTGTTTTCTATGACAAGTTGTTATTATCTCTGTGATCTTCAGTAAGATATGTAAATTCTCTAAGTCACCTTCTTTAAATCTTATTTTGTGGTGTGATGATCATACATTCAGGGTACCTAGCATATAATGTTCGAAATAGTAGATGGTTATTGTTTCATTGATCAGAAAGATTAGGTATATAATCTATTCTTCCACAGTCACCTTCCCATTCGTGATTTCCTCTAATAATACATAATATGTCCAGTCACAAATTCATCTAAGTCCTTATTTCTTTTATATATTTCTTTATCATCGTGTTGGAGTCAGAGAATTTCATAAATTTTATCACCCAGGGAAGTTCTCTTTTGTTATATCTCTGATTCTTTTGGGCCTTGTGCCAGTGGATGATCATTAAGTTTCATGTCTACTTGTATAGTATTACAAACTTCCATTTATTTTTTATGTTACTAATTTTTTTAATGTATTAGAGTTTCAGACACCAATCTTTCTGGTAGAAAGGAAGGTCATTATTATAATAGTTTAAGCTCAGTTTGTTTCTTTTCTTAGAAAAAGCAATCTTCCTAGTAGATAAGAAAATAAGTTAGTCTTTATTTTTCACATTTTAAAGGTAGAAATACAGACTTCTCTCTTTTTATATGGAGAGCCAAAATTTCTCCTTGATCTGTTCATTACTCAGTATTTAAACTTCATTAGCTAGTAGCTTTAGTTTTAGTGTCATAAGTTAATTTGGAATGTCTCTTGTAACTTGGTACATATATACTTGTGTTCACCTTGCCACCATCCACAAAAAGAGTCGGACTCTGTAAAATATTTGAAGAGATTTATTCTGAGCCAAATATGAGTGACCATGGCCTGTGACACAGCCCTCAGGAGGTCCTGAGAACGTGCCCAAGGTAGTTGGAGCACAGCTTGGTGTTTTTTTTTTTTTTTTGAGACGGAGTCTCGCTCTTTCGCCAGGCTGGAGTGCAGTGGCTCAATCTCAGTTCGCTGCAACCTCCACCTCCCTGGTTAAAGCGATTCTCCTGCCTCAGCCTTCCAAATACAGGACTACAGGCGCATGCTGCCATACCCAGCTAATTTTTGTATTTTTAGCAGAGGCAGGTTTTCACCATGTTGGCCAGAATGATCTCAATCTTTTATTCTTGTAATCCACCCGCCTTGGCCTCCCCAAATGCTGGGATTACAGGCGTGTGCCACCACACCCGGCCAGCTTGGTATTATACATTTTAGAGAGGCGTGAGACATCAATCAAATACATTTAAGAAATACATTGGTTTGGTCCAGAAAGGCGGGACAACTCAGAGTGGAAGGGCTTTCAGGCTATAGTTGAATTTAAACATTTTCTGGCTGAGTTTGTCTAAAGATCTGGGATTGATAGAAAGGGAATATTCAGGTTAAGATAAAGATTGTGGAGACCAAAGTTCTTTTGAAGTCTTATAGTGACTGTCCTTAGAGACAATAGATGACAAACGTTTCCCTTTCAGATCTTAGTTACTATCTCTTCAGGATTGGGACGGTCTGGAAGAAGAAGATCTAGCTATTTTAATAGAGGTTCTTTACAGATGCAGATTTCCCCCTATAAAGAACAGCTTTGCAGAGCCGTATCAAAATATGACCAAGAAACATGTTTTGGGGTAAAATATTTTGATTTTCTTCCTTGTCTTGTAATGTTATGCCAGAGTCAGGTTGGAAAGTAAGTCAAGATATATAGGGTTAAATAAAACCCATCTGATGAGAATTTATGATTTGTAGGGCATGACTCCCCAGACTCCTTAGATACAAATTTGGGCAAGGTAAAAATCAATGGTTTAGTCCTCATCACAAAAGATAGATAAAGGAAGTTGGTGTTAACCTGTATTTTACCCTTAAAAACCAGAAATGCCATTACCAAAAAGAGTTCTGTCAAGTTTCAATATAACTTTTTGAAATATTGTGAGTTGTTTAAATGCTCATTTGTTTTTGTTTTTATATTGCTAGTTTTAATGCTTTTGATTCACCTCACTAAAAAATAACTTGTTAGATTTTTTTTTTTTTTTTTTGGCATAGAAAAGTGAAAAGAAAATGAAAATGGCACATTGTCTGTAATTTCACTGTCCAGTTAACTTATGTTGACATTGAAAAGTGAAGGGGAAAATAATTACATAGTTAGAAAAATTCAAAGAGTGGCATAAAACAGAAAGTAAAATCTTCCCTATCTGCCTTTCCTTCCTATGCCTCACCCTAAGCCCTCTCCTCAAATGTAATAAAGTTTAACAGTGTTTTTGTGTGACAAATCACACCCTAAATTTTATTGAATAGAAAAAGCAACATGCGGAACACGCAGTACACCATTTAGAAATTGTTTAAAATATGCAAAATAAGCATTTATTGTTTAGGATTACATATATATATATAATCAAGTCTAAAAGCAAACATTGGAATAATAAAGACTAAATTCAGGTTAGTGGGTACTTTTAGGGGAAGATTGCATGATGGATTGGAGAGAGCTGTTCATGGTGCTTCAATTATGCTTTTTAAGCTGAGAGGTTTGTCAAGGGTGTTCATCATATTTTTAAAACTTTTTGTATGTTTGAAATAGTAATAAAACTCATATTGTACCTGCCCATATATATGCCCACCAAAATCTTAGGAGTATTTTTTTCCTTTTAGTTGACACATAATAATTATATATGAGATATTGTGTTACATTTTAAAACACATATACAGTGTATAATGATCAAATCAGGGTAATTATATCTATCTCCTCAAACATTTATTTCTTTGTGTTCATATTCCAGATCCTCTCTTCTCGCTTTTTGAAAATATGCAGTACATTATTGTTAGCTATATTCAGCCTACATTACTGTAGAGCACTAGAACTTATTCCTCCTACATAGCTGTAACTTTGCATCTGTTAAACTATCTGTCCCTATCCTCTTCTCCCCTCCTCCTTACCTGTCCCAGCCTCTTGTAACCACAATTCTTCCCTTTACTTCTGTGAGCCTTTTTTTTCTCCCGCTCCTGCGTGTAAGAACTTGCGGTATTTATCTTTCTGTGCTTGATTTATTTCACTTAATATGATGTCTTCCAGGCTCATCTGTGTTGCTGGGAATAACAGGATTTCATTTTTCTTTATGGCTGAATAGTATTCCATTATGTATATTTACCACATTCTTTATTCATTCCTTTGTTAATAGATGTTTAAGTTGATTCTATATCTTGGTTATTGTAAATAGTGCTGTAATAAACATGGGGGTGCAGATATCTCTTTGATATCCTGATTACCCTTCCTTTGGATCAATACCCAGTAGTAGGATTGCTGGATCATATGGTAAATCTTAGTTTCTTGAGAAATCTCCATACTATTTTCCATAGTGGCTATATTAATTTACATTCTTGCCATCGGTGTATAAGAAAGAGCTCCCTTTTCTCTGCATCCTCACCAGCATCTGTTAACTTTATCTTTTTATAATATAACCTTTGTAACTAAGGTAAGATAATACCTCATCGAAGATTTGATTTGGATTTCCCTGATTATTAATGATGTTGAGCATTTTTTCATATATTTGTTGGCATTTATATGTCTTTTTTGAGAAATAGTTGTTCAGATCATTTGCTGATTTTTTGATTGGATGATTAGCTTTTTTGCTGTTGAGTTCTTTGTATATTCAAGGTAATATCCCTTGCCAGATGTATAATTTGCACATACTTACTCCCATTCCACAGGTTCACTCTTCACTCTATTGATTGATATGGAGAAGCTTTTTAGTTTGTTATAGTCTCGTTTGTCTACTTTAGGTTCTGGTTTTGTTTTTGTTTTTGAGACAGAGTTTCACACTTGTTGCCCAGGCTGGAGTGCAATGATCTCAGCTCACTGCAACCTCCGCCTGCCAGGTTCAAGTGGTTCTCCTGCCTCAACCTCCCAAGTAGCTGGAATTATAGGCATACACCGCCACACCTGGATAATTTTGTGTTTTTAATAGAGATGGGGTTGGTCAGGCTAGTCTTGAATGCCTGACCTCAGATGATCCACCTGCCTCCGCTTCCCAGAGTGCTAGAATTACAGGTGTGAGCCACTGCGCCCTGCTGTGTCTGCTTTAATTTTTCTTGCCTGTGCCTTTGAGACCTTAGCCATAAAATCTTTGCCTAGACCAATGTAATGAAGCATTTCCCGTGTTTTTTCTAGTAGTTTTATACTACTAGGTCTTACATTTATGTCTTTAATCCATTTGAGTTGATTTTTGAATATAGTGAGAGATAGGAGTCTAGTTTCATTTTTCTGCATGTGGATATTCAATTTTCCCAGCACCATTTATTTATCCTTTCCCCACTATATGTTCCTGGCATCTTTGTCAAAAATCAGTTGGCTGTAAATACGTAGATTTATTTCTGGGTTCTCATTTCTCTGGGTCTGTATGTCTTTTTATACCAATACCATGCTGTTGTGATTACTATAGCTTTTTATTATATTTTGAAGTCAAGTAGTGTGATGCCTCCAGCTTTGTTCTTTTTGCTCTAGATTGTTTTGGTTATTCTGGGGTTTTTGTGATTCCATACACATTTTAGAATTTTTTTTCTGTTTCTGTGAAGAATGTCATTGGTATTTTGATGGGGATTAGCGTTGAGTCTATAGATTGCTTTGGGTAGTATGGCCATTTTGACAATATTAATTCATGGACATGGGATGTCTTTCCATTTTGTGTGTGTCCTCTTCAGTTTCTTTCATTAGTGCTTAGTAGTTTTCATTGTAGATATCTTTCAACTCCTTGGTTAAATTTATTCCCAAGTATTGTATTGTATTGTATTGTATTGTATTGTATTGTATTGTATTGTATTGTATTGTATTGTATTGTATTGTATTTTGTTTTATTTAGCTGTTGTTAATGGGGTTGCCTTCTTGATGTTTTTCCAGCTAGTTTGTTATTGGTGTATGGAAATGCTACTGCTTTTGTATGTTGATGTTGTATCTTGCATATTTACTGAATTTAACAGTTCTATGCGTTTTTTGATGCAGTCTTTAAATTTTCTCATATATAAGGTCATGTCATCTGCAAAGAGGGACAGTTTTGACTTCTTCTTTTCTAATGTGAATGCCCTTTGTTTCTTTCTCTTGTTTAATTACTCTGGCTGGGACTTCCAGTACTATGTTGAGTGTGGAAAGTGGGCATCCTTGTCTGGTTCTAGTTCTTAGAGGAAAAGCTTTGACCATTTCCCCATTCAGTATGATGTTAGCTGTTGGTATGTCATATATGGTCCTTGTTGTGTTGGGGTATGTTTCTTGTATGCATAATTTGTGGTGATGTTTTATCTTGAAGAGACGTTGAGTTTTATCAAATGCTTTTTCTGAGCCTGTTGAGATGATCATAGGACTTTAGTTCTTCGTTCTGTTGATGTGATATGTCACATTTATTGATTTGCATATGTTGTACCATCCTTACATCCCTGAGTTAAATCCCACTTCATCATGGTGAATAATCTTTTTAATGTGCTGTTGGATTTGGTTTGCTAGTAGTTTCTTGAGGATTTTTGTATCTGTTTATCAGTAATACTGGCTTGTAGTTTTTTTCTTTTATTGCATCCTTGTCTACTTTTGATATCAGGGTAATGCTGGTTTCATAGAATAAATTAGGAAGAATTTTCTCTCCAATATTTTGGAATAGTTTCAGAAGAATTGGTGTAGTTCTTTAAAAGTTTGGTAGAATTCAGCAGTAAAGGCATTTGGTCCTGAGTTTTTCTTCGTTGGAAAACATTTTTATATTTATTCAATCTTGTTATTTGTTATTAGTCTGTTAAGGTTTTCTATTTCTTTTAGTTCAATCTTTATAGGTTATACATGTCTAAAAGTGTATGTCTTTCCTCTAGGTTTTCCAGTTTCTTGGCATATAGTTGTTCATGACAACCTCTAATGATGTTTTATATTTCTGTGGTATCAGTTGTAAAGCCTCTTTTTTTGTCTCTAATTTTATTTATTTGGGTCTTCGCTCTCTTTTTCTTGGTTAATCGTAGCTAATAGTTGGTCAATTTTATTTCTTTTCGAAAAACCAACTTTTCATTTTATCATTTGTGTGTATATATGTACACGCAATATATATGACACATGTCATGTGTGTCATATATGTATATATACATATATATGACATATATATTCACCTTTTTGGGGTTTTTTTTTTGAGACGGAGTTTTGCTCTTGTTGCCCAGACTGGAGTGCAATGACACTGCAGCCTCCTCCTCACCTGGGAGGCAATTCTCCTGCCTCAGCCTCCCCAGTAGCTGGAATTACAGGCATGCGCTACCACACCCAGCTAATTTTGTATTTTTAGTAGAGACGGGGTTTCATCATGTTGGTCATGCTGGTCTCGAACTCCCGACCTCAGGTGATCCACCCGCCTTTGCCTCCCAAAGTGCTGGGATTACAGGCGTGAGCCACCACACCTGACCAGATATTCGTGTACATATATACACATACACACATATACACATATGTGTGTATGTATATATATTCTATTTCATTTCGGTCTGATCTTCTAATTTTGGATTTGATTTGTTCTTGCTTTTCTGGTTCTTTGAGGTGCATTATTATGTTGTTTAATTGAAATCTTTCTACGTTTTTGATGTGGGCATTTATTTTGCTTTATCCTTTCCTCTTAGTACTTCTTTTGCTGTGTCTCTTAGGTTTTGGTATTTTGTGCTTCGGTTTTTATTTTTTTCGAAAAATTTTTTACTTCTTAATTTCTTCATAGAGTCATTGGTCATTCAGGAGCATGTTGGTTAATTTTCATGTATTTCTACAGTTTGCAAAGTTCCTCTTGTTTTTGATTTCTAGTTTTATTCCATTGTAGTCTCAAAAGACACTTGAAATGACCCCAACACAAAGATTTAAAAATTTGTTGAGACTTATTTTGTGGCCTCACACATGGTTTGTCCTGGAGAATATTTCATGTGCTGATGAGAAGAATGTGTATTCTGCAGCTGTGGAATGAACTGTTCTGTAAATGTCTGTTAGGTTCATTTGGTCTATAGTGCAGTGTAAGTTCAATGTTACTTTGTTGGTCTTCTGTTTAAGTCAGGGGTGTCTAATCTTTTGGCTTCCCTGAACCACACTGGAGGAAGAATTATCTTGGGCCACACATAAAACACTGACAATAGCTGATGAGTGGGAAAAAAAAAAAAATCTTACAGTGTTTTAAGAAACTTTACAGATTTATGTTGGGCTGCATTCAAAGCTCTCCTTGGCTGCGTGCAGCCCACGTGCCACAACTTGGACAAACTTAGTTTAGATGATCTGTCCAGTGCTGAAAGTGGGGTAACATTTAATGGTTTTTATGATGCATCCTCGCAGAACAAGAAAAAAATTACTCTTGTACTAGCATGTGGATATATTTGTGTGTATGTAAAATCTTCATTTCTGTTTCAAAAGTTTAGTAAAACCGTAAGTTTCTTGGAATTTTTTACCTGAGTTGACTCACATAACATTTCTGCAAGATTTTATAAGTTGGTTAATTGCTACATTATGATAAGATTATTTGTTTATGTCAGTTCTTTCCCATACACTTATCAGGGCATAATGAGTTCTGACTGATGCGTGAGTTCCTTCATTCATTCAATATCTCCCCCAGGGTCTTACGGCAACTGGGATCATATTTATTCCTGAATTAGAAGGCTTGCTTCTTAAAATACCTCTGAGAAGTATAAAATAATGTGAACAAGGAAGAAGTATATAAATATTAGTGTATCATTGTGCAGATTCACAGGAAGAAAGGAAAATCCAAAGTCAAGAAAACTTTTTATGTCTGTGATTGTTATTTTACTATTTCCTAGGATTGTGTATATACTAGTTATCTTTGTTCCTGAGCAACACTTTGCCCCATTAAAATCTTAAGCTTGGACCCCAGCAAGCCCCTAGATTTCTTGTCCCCTAAAGCAGAGGTATTCAGCAGAATTTTCTGATGATGGGCATGTTCTATGTCTGAGGTCCAGTATAGTAGCCATAGCCACATATGGCTATTGAGCATTCAGAATGTACCTTGTGTAACTGAGGAACTGAATTTTTAATTTTCTTTAATATTAATTAATTTCAAATAGTCACAGATGACTGATGGTTGCTGTACAAGGTAGTGCAGCTCTAGAGAGTTACTGGATTCCTTTAGGAGCAAGAAACAGTAGATCCAAAGTCCGGAAGACAGAGTTCTTAGTCATAAAGGATTAATTACTTAGTTCAATGTGCTTGCATGTAAAGTATGGTTCCATAACCACATTTATTGCTTTCGGGGTTTATAACGCTGGCTTAGTGGAGGTATGTACTAGGTCCTTTGGATAATCTCAGTGTCTTAACAGAACTCAAAAAAGGTTTGTGAAAAGATTCTTACATTTTAAAAACTGATCTCTGTCAGAGAGATCTAAATAGATCGCTATCAGAAACTCCTTTGCAGTACAGAATATACTGAATGTTATTTGCATCTCTGAGTGTTTAATATTCATAGTGTAACTTGATAACAAATACACAGTAAAATACCTTGTGATTATAAAAAATATTTTATAGCCTGGGAAGGGGAAAGTAATGAAAAGTGATACCGTATACTCTTCTATATTCTTAAGGATAAAACAAATAGGACCTCTTCTTTTTGAATATACAACATTTAAATTCAATACCAAGCCGGGTGCAGTGGCTCACAGCCTGTAATCCCAAAACTTTGGGAGGCTGAGGCAGGTGGATCACTTGAGGTCAGGAGTTCGAGATCAGCCTGGCCAACGTGGCAAAACCCCGTCTCTACTAAAAAAAATAATGAAATAAAAAATTAGCTGGGCCTCGTGGCACATGCCTATAATCCAGCTACTAGGGAGGGTGAGGCAGGAGAATCTCTTGAACCCAGGAGGCGGAGGTTGTAATAAGCCAAGACTGCACCGCTACACTCCAGCCTGGGTGACAGAGCAAGACTCCATCTCTAATTAATTAATTAATTAATTCAATACCAGCAGTTCAATTTCTGTTTGGGAAAAAAGAAGCTATTCCTTGAAAATGTGACTGTGGATTTGAAAAATAGTATTCTGAGCACTCTATGCACTGGATATCATGCACTAGTGTTATTTTATGGCCCATTGAAGAGAGATGTTTAAAAATGTTAGAAACTCAAATTTGGAAAATGGCAGCACATTATGTCCCCCTCTTGAATATTCACAGGATGTATTAGCAATATTAAGGACTGGAGGAAGTCCTGTAGTAAAGAAATCTGTTGAACATTGTTTAGTGTTTAACCCAGTGTGTTTCCCATATGAGCTTAGCATGGCATTTTTCATGTAATACCTGCAAACATTTTGAAGAGTACAGTTTTGGAAAAAATTCAGTAATTGACCCTTCTAATCTAAACATTGAGAAGAATCTTATGGAAGACACCTAGTCCAATCTCTTATGGGATTTCTGTAATCTTCCTGGTAAGTTGTTATCTAGCATCTGCTTGAACACCTCTAAATGCAGGAAATTTAATTCTTTTACAATTCTGATTGTTTCAGTGAGTTCTTCATTATGTAGCACTTGGATCTTCTCTCCCATAGCTTCCAACTAGCTTTCCAATCTGCAGGTAAAAATATTATTAGTCAAACATGGTAACTGTGTGTCTGAATATTCTTGCCTTTCTTATTTCACAGGCACCTCTGTGGGCATATATTGCTTGTGCCTGTGGCCTTTTCATTTACCAGTCTTTGGATGCTATTGATGGGAAACAGGCAAGAAGAACCAATAGTAGTTCTCCTCTGGGAGAACTTTTTGATCATGGTTGTGATTCACTATCAACAGGTATTGTTGATTTTTTTAATGTTGTTGATTATTAACAATGATTAAACCAATGCAATAAGCAGTGTTAGAATATATGTTTAGTCATGAAAATAAGTAATTTTGTATTAAATTTTAGTATTTCTCAAAAGACTATGAACCTAGTTAATATTTTATCATTATTGGTAGTGTTAGGAAATTTAGAAATTAAGTTAATTTCTGTGTGTTATTTTTAGCCCCAAATATTGTTTTGGCATCTTTTGTTTTTAAAAGCTTGGGGCATAATTGTCATCATCAAAACTATTATGAACTAAATGAGAGTACGGTGCTGGGAGACTAGTTAGGTAATTTGTGGTCTTCGTGTATTTAAGTGAATGTTATATATACATTCAGAATTATGTTAATAGACTTGGATTGTAACTATGTCATGAGAAGCTTAAAGACTATGACAAATTAGGAGTATCGTTAATATTTCATTGTGTACTGGAAATTTGCTAAGAGAGTACATTTTAGGTGCTTTTACCACAGGAGAAAAAAGATAACTATGGGACATGATGGATAAGTTAATTTGCTTAACTATAGTAATTATTTGTATATATGGCATGTTTTACACCTCATATACAATTTTTAAAAGAAATACTAAAGTGCTAGCAATAACTGAGTTACTCTATTTGGATTATAAGTGATATCTCTTTATTTGCACTGTTTTGCAAGTTTTTTAAATAATAGTTTATTATGTTTTTAGAGGGGAAAAAGATACTTAGAAACTAAATGACAGTTTTTCAACTAGTCTTTCTGACAGGAACTCATCCCTCCCCTCTTTTATTTTTATTTTATTTAGTTCCTCAATTATTTTCTTGTTTGGCATGGCACTTAAAATATTTAAAAAGAAACAAACAAAAACCCCCTATAGTTTTAACTCCTGAATCCAGATTTGCAGGTATAGGTGCATGTCAAAATCATTGCTTCATTGTATCCCAACAGCAGCTTATTTAGTAGAAGAGGAGAAGCAACTAAGCTCATATAATTTTTTAAGAATCAAATCAAGAAATACTCAAAACTTCTGTTGAATAAATGGTAGTTGGCTGTCTTGAAAGGTAACAACTAGCTGACTGCAGGATGGCAGGCTTCCTATTATTTATTTTAAATTGCAGTCATTTTTGCGTTGTAGTTTGAGTTCTAGAGTTTTATAGGAAGTTTTATAGGAAGACATACATAGGTATGTCACCCATAACAATATCTGTTTTTAAAAAAAAGACAGTTATCAATCTGAAGCAAGTAAGTAGGTCCATCTGGGGAATATATAGCCCCTTTGTTTTTCTTTCTTTTTGACTGTCTACGTTGTAATGTTTTGCTGATCGTTAGTACTGGTGTCTCTCAGTCAGGAAAGTGCCCGAAGAAATGCTGAAGTATTTTAGTTGCCTTCAAGAACTTTGCCTCCACTAAGTGATTTGGTTTAAAAAAAAAAAAAAAAAGAAAGATTGAAATTATGGGGTAGAGATTATGTAACAGATTATAGCCTACTTTTCTGTTACAATAGATTACTGAGAGAAGATAGTGCGTTTACAACATATGTTTTTGTCTCATCTAAAATCATTTCCAGCTCAGTTGTTTGCTATTCATATTATTTGGTTTTCATTGTGATCTTTCTTCTGCAGTTTTTGTGGTTCTTGGAACTTGTATTGCAGTGCAGCTGGGGACAAACCCTGATTGGATGTTTTTTTGTTGTTTTGCTGGGACATTTATGTTCTATTGTGCACACTGGCAAACATATGTTTCTGGAACATTGCGATTTGGAATGTAAGTAATATTTAATGGTAATTTTTGTTTTCTCTTTCACGTATGGAGAATGTTGCCTTATAAGTATTTGAGTATTAGAAATTGATCAAATCACTAAGTTAGTTTAATAAATTTTAAAAATTTTTAAGCTTCATTATTATAGCTATTTCCTAATAGTCTCTGCATATGCCCCTCTTTTATACTTTTTTAAAAGGAGATATCAGAACCTCCCAGCCAGTATTTTAAAAGCAATACAAAAAGCAGTAGCCCCTCATCGTTGTCTTTCCCACAGAAAAATTCACTTTTTTCCCCACCATTATTTACCTAAATTCCATTTTTATTTTGACATATAAAAATGCATTTCCAGGAGAAAGAAGATGGTTTCTGAGAGCAGTGCCCTAATCCAATCTTAATTTTTAGTGTTTCTGCTATTTTCAAAAATGGCAGAATTTATAATATCTGGATTTCACATAGTTTGTGTTTCGTTGGTTATTATGTCACAGTTCACTTTCAATACCTATTTTGAAAGCTTATTTATCAGTCAACCCTAATGCATTCTCTTTCCCTTTCGAATAATACAGCATCAACCATATGGTGTGGGAACTGAAGGAAGGAAAGAAAATTAACCACGGAAGTAGGAGAAGAGTAAATAGTGTTTTTAGTAGTGATTTGATATCACAGCTTTCTGTCTTCCAGTCTTTGAATTTCCCTCATGATGTTATCCTGTGATGAAGTGTGTATTTAGAGAACTGTAAACAGCTCCATATGGTTGGATGATAAGATGCCTGCCTGTAGGGGAGTGGCAGGAGATAAGGCTGGAGAAGATCCAGAAAATCAAGGTCCTTCTGTGCTCTGCCGAGAAATATGAGCTTTTATCCTGAATCTGCAGGGAACTTTTGCAGGACCTAAAGCAGGGAAATGACAAAAGTGCCTTTTAGAAAGATCAGTCTGGCAGTAAGGCAGAGGGTAAATTGTAGTAGGCTGTGACAGAAGCAAGGAGACCCGTTAGAGGAAGCATCAGCGCATAATTAATGAGAATGATGAAGCATGCACGAACACAATGGCAGTGCTATTGCAGAGCAAGGAATAAATTGGAGAGAGACTTAAGAGGTAGAAACTATAGGACACAATATATATTTGGATGCAGGGAATGAATGAGAGGGCAGAGACTGAAATGACTCCTAGTTCCCTTCCTTGGGTGGCTGGATGAAAGTAGAGAAAGGCACTATAGGAAGAGGAACCTATTTAAAGAGAACAGTCTACCCAGAAACATATGTGAGGGATTTTAGACATCCAAATAAAATGAGAACAGGAGAAAACTTAGAGAGCAAGCTTAGAAAGAAGCCCATGAAATTTATTGAACAGCCAGAGTAGTAGGAGGCGTACTGGAATGTAAAGCCAGAAGGATGCATTTCACAAAAGAACATTGCTAAATGCTGCCAAGACTCAAAATGAGGACAGAAAAGTGTACATTGAATTTGGCAGTGTGAGCTATTCATAGTAATTTCTGTGTGATGTTGGAGTAGAAGCCAGACCGTAGGGGATAAGAAGTGAATGGAACAAATAAGTAGACTACTATTTATTACACATTATATAAGGTTACTTATAAAATGTGTGACTGTGATGTGAAGGAGAGAAGCATTGGTTAGAGCAGAGGATATGGGCTCAAAGGAAGGAGGGTCTTGTATTTTTATGAGAAAATTTTGAGCATTCAGAAGAAATCTGCTAGAGAAGAGATTGAAGATAATGAATAAAAAGAGAGGGAATGATTTATAGAACAGTAGCCAAAGATTTAGGACCAAAGGAATTCTAGGGTAAAAGGCAGAGGCATTAAATAGGAGGAAACTCTGCCACTGACACTAGAATGCTTGCAAGGCTGGGGTGGGGGTGTGGGGGCAGGGAAACACTAGATAGTTTGAATTTAATATATGAGCTTAAATATTAGTATTACAAGTGATTAGGTTTAATTTGGGAAATTGTATCCAATTTTCAGAAATTCTACATTGGCATTAAAGCAGCACCAAATTTGTTTTTTAAGTTAAAAGCAGGCTATAACATTCATAGAAATGTGCTATGGCCAGGCACAGTGGCTCATGCCTTTAATTCCAGCATTCTGGGAGCCCGAGGAAAGAGGATCACTTGAGCCCAGGATTTCAAGACCAGCCTGAGCAGTATAGACCTGGTCTCTACAAAAAATTTTTTTAAAAATCAGCCAAGCATGGTGGCGCTTGCCTGTGGGAGGATCACTTGTGCCCTGGAAGCAGAGGTTGCAGTGAGCTGAGATTACACCACTGCACTCTATCCAGCCTGGGCAACAGAGCAAGAGGCAACAGAGCAAGAACCTGTCTCAAAAAAAAAAAAAAAAAAAGAAAGAAATATAGGCTAAGTGCTCTACATTAGGGAGCCATTTATCAAAATAACAATGTAATGGAGGCATATAGAATAGAGATGTACATATAGATACATAGAATCTATAGAATACATGTAGATATCCCTAAAGACTTATCAAAGTTTGTATGCATAGAGGAGAAAGTCAAAATTTATTTTGCTTAATAAGGAGGGAACAAGGTCAGCTCTGGAATGTAGTTTGAGTAAAGAAATTTTTTAAAATCCCTTGCATGTTCTTACTCTTTTCTAGAGAAAAGTAAAAGCAACTTTAAGTACCTTAGGAATCTTATTTTTAAACGTGTTTATTTATTTGAATTGTTTTATTTTGATGTTTACATAAGTGAAAGGAATAATGAGAATTTCTTTTTTATTTATAATTTTGGTTGTTATACTTTTAATAACTTCATAAAATAGAATGTTTACCAGATAAGAATTTTTTGTTCCTTAGCCTCTTTAATATTACTGTTTTTAATTGTTATTAAGTTTGCTTATAGTATCTTGAACAAAAATAGTCACGGGATTGTAATTCATCTGTGACTAAATAATTCTCATTAAAGTCTAGCATTTTGAGAAAGCAAATGTGCTTTGGATACATCTTCCCTGAAATTATGAGCTATGTCTTCCAACAGTTTGCTCTCATCACAGCTAAAAGCTGCCTTGCACAGAGAATATTAGTGCCTATCATGTCTATTCAGACTCCTGTTCTCACAGTGCCCTTGGATTGAACAAGTAGAGATCTTACAGAGATGACTAGCCTGGATATGAAAGACTGGGGAGGAAAATGGGGTTAGAGGCTAGAATTTCATGGGAGGATTGGGTTGTAGAAGATAAATATGAATTGAAGCTCATTTATCAACATTTGCAAAATACTCTTTAAGTTATTTATGGATTATACTGAGTGAGAGAGTTCACATTTTCTCCCTTAAGGCCTAAACTATCTATATTAGGATTTTGGGGGTTTTTTTTTGTTTTGCTTTGTTTTGTTTTTGAGATGGAGTCTTACTGTGTTGCCCAGGCTGGAGTGTAGTGGCACAACCTCAGCTCACTGCAACCTCCGCCTCCGGGTTCAAGCAATTCTCCTGCCTCAGCCTCCTGAGTAGCTGGGACTACAGGTGCGTGCCATCACCACACCCAGCTAATTTTTTGTATTTTTAGTGGAGACGGGGTTTCACCGTGTTAGCCAGGACGGTCTCGATCTCCTGACCTCGTGATTCGCCCACCTCGGCCTCCCAAAGTGCTGGGATTAGGTGTGAGCCACGTGCCTGGCCTATATTAGGTATCTTTAAGTATATAACTTGTAGACATATATAGAGAATCATTTCTATAAATTAAATGCTTAGAAATCCTAATCAATCTTTAATAAAACTATACTTACATAAAACATCGGTCTTAAAAAAAAATCTGTGCCGTAAAGGCAGAACTCATTTAAATTATTTCAGGAGCAAAATACTCTTCAATTATTTTTTCCAAGACAAAAAAATAATAATTTGAACTTGGGCCAATATATGTTGGCTCAAATGTTAATCTCTGTTATCTTTTTTATGTATCAGCTTGGGCAAGGCTCGTAACTTTCATGGGCCTCATTTCCTAATTTGTAAAATAAGCTTTAGATTAGATGATCTATAAGGTTCTTTCTGTTTATAAAGTCTGTGAGGCTACTAATTCTACACAGATATTATTACAAGTGTACTTATTTATAATTACAGTAGGCAGAGTATTGATTTTTGCTTTTATTACATTTTTCAGCTCATGCTTCTAAAGTTTCACATTTACATTAGCTAAAAACCCTGTCACCAAATGTTTATTTCTATGTAAGTAAGTAGCTTCCCATTCTTTCTTTTCTATGGTTAAATGAAAAAAAGTTAATAGGCTATGTATTCCACTGGGTTGTCTGACAAATTGAGTTCATCTTTTTGTCCAGGTAATTTTTAAAGAATAATTATTTGAAGACCTCTTGATAATAAAGAACTGTTATTTGTTAATGTATAATCCACTTTGTATGGATTCAGAATTGGGAAACTTTCTAATCCCTGCATAGAATCTATTTATCTTTAAATGTCTAATACTTAACATATGAATTATTAAATACCAGAGATTTTCCTTCCAGTTTCCAATTTCCCTGTGTAGCTTTTTTCCAGCAATGATTTGTTCATTTGGGCCTCAGCTCTGTTCATTTAATTTTATCAGTTGCCGTAGATGATGTCCTAAAACAACCATTTGTATTAATGTAAAACCTAGATTGCAGTCTGGCCTCTCAGATCACCAGGTAAAATCATGGACATCTATCTATCTCACTAGCATTCCTCGGTTCTTAATTTTTATTTAAGTAGTTTTTATTTGAAGCTTAGTCTATACTGCTTTTTTGTGTGTTATTATCTGTGTTTCCAAACTTTTTAAGTGATTGAACTGGATGTTTTACCTATTTTTATCACTAGTAAACTAATCCAATGTAGTAGAGTATTATAATGCTGGTATGGAATTAGGGAAGAAAAAGAGGAAAAAGGAAAACTTCTGGACTAGAGATTATCAGGAAGTAGGATAAGGAGATGGCCAATTTGATTTTTGCTCTAACCATGTCCATATAGAAGTTACTCTTGATGAGATTCTTTCCCACTTACTCTTTCCACATATATGCTAGTTTTTTTTTTTGAGATGGCAGAGGTAGGAGTGTGGTGAGGCTTGGGACAAGGAAGGAACATAAGACGGATTAGTGGTTTTTCAAAATGTACATTGGGACTTCTAAGAAGAATTCCTATCTACAGGGAAGTCTTGATCAGTTCTGGTGCTAAAAGGATTTATGTCGTAGTGTAATTATTTGGCAAGTAATTCACCACTCCTAGGTAATTAGAGTTGATACTGTGTTTTTAGTATTAGTGTTTCCAGCTGCCTACTTAAAAGTCAATTTTTCGGTATATTACAGTTTTAATTTTTTTAACTTTTCTTCTATCTTGATTTGGATAAGAACTATGTATGTTTGTATAAGGATAGTATAGTACTGTATAAATTGTATCATTCCATCTTTAGGTGTCTTTGTAAGAAGAATGCTACTTTTTAAATCTGTTTTTGTTACCTGTGTTAGTAGGGCTCTTTAGCAAAAGTTCCGAGTAAAGTTATTTTGAAATGTTTGTTTCCTTATGTATAGATTCGATGTTACAGAGTCCCAGATCATAATTATAATATGCCAGCTTCTCACAGGAACCCTGGGGCCTTGGTTCTGGAACTTCACGGTAACTGCTAGAATATTCATGCTATCTGATGTACAATGGTGTGAACTCAATAAAGACAGCACCTTTGTCATGCACAGAATAATTAAAACATGAAAAATCAAAAGTCTTCCTGTTGGTATGTCACAAACAGGTTGTTAGAAAACATAATTTTAATATATAATATTAGGGCAATAAAAATCCACCCTATTAAATAAAATTTTTTAAAAGTAGTATTTCTGGTGATTTGATGCTAAAGCCAATTCTCCCATTTGCCTATTGTGCCTAAAATTTTTATTCTATGTACTGTTTTTTAAAACAAATACCTTTCCACCAGTAAATAGAATTTTTTTTATATTTCTATTTTGAAAACAGAATAAAGCAAGCAGAGTTTTTCTTAGGTAAGGAAGTTGAGATGATCTTATATTAATGTAGGAAAGATTCTGCTTGTTCTGTTAACTTCTTTAGCATATACTTTAAGCAGTCTAATACTAGTTCTTCTGCTTGTGTTTGCAGCAGTCTTGGTGTTGTATAATATTTATGCTGGAAGCTATTCTGATTTCTGTTTGTTTTGCTTAATGTTTTTCACTCTTAGTTGTGCTTTTGAAACTAAATATCCTTAGCTTTTCATGTTACTATAGTCATTCTTTGAATACTTTCCTTTTTTGTTTTTTTTTTTTTCTTTTCAGTAAATACATATGTCTCTAGTGTACTGCTAAAAGTAATATATCTTTTTCCTCTTTTTTTTTTTTTGATCGAGATAGAGTCTCATTCTGTCACCCAGGCAGGAGTGCAGTGGCACAGTCATAGCTCACTGCAGCCTTGAAACTCCTGGACTGAAGTGCTCCTCCCACCTCACCTTTCTGCACTATCACACCTGGCTAATTTTTAAATTTTTTTTTGTAGAGACAGGTCTTGCTGTGTTGCCTAGGATGGTCTTGAACTTCTGGCCTCAAGCATTCCTCCCACCTCAGCCTTCCAAAGCACTGGAACTATAGTCATGAGCTACAGCATTCACCCTTCTTTCTCTTCTTATAACTGCAATTTTGACCTTATGACTTTTAAAAACATTGTTAGGAAATGTATTCCTAGTGAGATAGTCCAGAATCATTCACACTTTAGCATAAGAAAAAATAGGGCTTAGATTCAATTTATTTGGCAGTTCAGAGAATGTCAGAGAAATGTTCATATGAAAACCTGACAGATAATTATATCAATGCAAGGGTTCATTAGGTTTCCTACATTAGGTCTCCTGCCCTGAAAAAAAAAGAATTGTAAAAATTTTAATATTGCTTCAATAATACAGAAATAGTGAATTCCTTGTTGGCCGAGTTCTTTCTTTCTTTCTTTCTTTTTTTTGAGGGGGGCGGATTTCTCACTCTGTCGCCCAGGCTGGAGTGCAGTGGCGCTCTCTCAGCTCACTGCAAGCTCCACCTCCCGGGTTCACGCCATTCTCCTGCGTCAGCCTCCTGAGTAGCTGGGACTACAGGTGCCCGCCACCACGTCTGGCCAATTTTTTGTATTTTTAGTAGAGACGGAGTTTCACTGTGTTACCCAGGATGGTCTCGATCTAACCTCATGATCCGCCTGCCTGGCTGAGTTCTTTCTGAAAAGTGTATTTCAGTGTTGTAAATCCAGTTATTCAGTGGCAGTAATGTTGGCTTTGAGGACAAATTCATGGTGAGGGATATTCTGCATCTTTTTTCAAAATAACCTTGGAATGTAGAGAATACAGTTGTGCCTCCGTATCTGTGGGAAATTGGTTCTAAGATCTCATGCAAATACCAGAATCCAGGGATGCCCAAGTTCCTGATATAAGATGATGTAGTATTTGCATAGAACCTATACACATCCTCCTGTATACTTTAAGTCATTCTACGTTACTTATACCTCACACAATGTAAATGCCAAGTAAATAGTTGTTATACTGTAAAGTTTAGGGAATAATGACAAGGAAAAAAGTCTGCACGTGTTCAGTACAGATACAGCTTTTAATATTTTTGATCTGTGGTTGGTGTAATTCATTGATGCAGAACCCACAGATAGAGAGGGCCGACTGTACTAAGAAGTATATCATTAGTCTCCCTTTACCCTTACACTGTCTTCTGGTACTTTCTCCAAAGACCTGTAGCTTTATGCTCATTGCAGTTGTCTAGATTTATAGGTTTATAATTTTTGATAGCCCTTTTTTTATTA
Organism: Macaca fascicularis; assembly: GCF_037993035.2. Taxonomy (NCBI): domain Eukaryota; kingdom Metazoa; phylum Chordata; class Mammalia; order Primates; family Cercopithecidae; genus Macaca; species Macaca fascicularis. Next base: position 123,169,324 of record NC_088375.1, on the reverse strand, counting down.
TTGTTGATTATACTTAGCAAAGGTCTTTTCCACCAATGTTCTTAATGAAATTAACAGTCAAAATATTGACTGTATCTACTTTCACCTTGTCTCTGATAACAAAGTACCCTATATTTATAGAGCCCTTTCTGTTAAAATGTTTCTAGAAACTAATGCATTTTAACATCATAAAAAAAGTTTTCAAAATATTTTGTTTTCTCCGTATATACTGTTTTTTACCAGTTGCTAACTTGCAGAGATTTTCTTTTGCTTTTAATACTTACTGCTTAAACTGATTTGATAATTAAAATGAGATTGTCAAATATACTCTCTTTTTTTATGAAGTTTGGAAAAAACCTTCAGAAAGAATTGTCCTTAATAATTTGTTTCTAAATGAATTTGATTTATTAGCATGTAAACTATATATAAGCTATTTCCTGTTGTATTCTAGCATTTTTGGTAAAATTGTATTAGAATACGAAGAGTTTTAGCACTGCATGGGAACAACGTTCCGGTTTCTCTTCAAGGTTATTTTCACTGTAACCTTGGAAAAGTCACTTGACCTTTCTAAATTTTCTCATCTACAAAATGGTGATATTTCCTACCTCCTAGGGTGGTTGTCAAGATTAAAAGGGTTAAGAATGTAATGTGCTTACTGTAGTGCTAAGCATATAATAAGTCTTCATTATTGTTACATTAGGACCTTTAGCTGACTCCTAATGGTTGGCAAATTTTTTATTGTGCCAGTTAGAGAGGAGGAATAAGCTCATGATCCCTTTATTTAACTCAGAGATTGTGAGAGGATTCTCCTTTCAGGTCTTATTGTTTTCAAAGGCGATAAAGATAGGCTGCCCCTTAAATTTGAGACCTATACTCTATTTCTTTTTATGTTAGAGGACTTGTTCTATTCTAGCCTTTGGCTATATTTTTCTCTTCTTACTCAGAGTTATTCAATGGGCTTTTTCTTTTTAGTCTTCTCAGAAAGTCTGAAGATCCATGTAGTCATTCATGTGGTAGGTAATATGTTTTTAATAATTAAGCTTATTTCAAAAATAGACTTGTCTTGCTGTCTGTTTTCCAAATTTATAACACTTGAATTAAAAATACTCCAAGTTACCACTCAGCTGTATGGTTAATATTATTTAACATTAAGATTACCATGTCCAGTTTGTCCCTTATCAAGGATAGAAAGTAAAATATTCAAAATCAGTATATTTAATTTCTAGGTAATCTTTATTTCAGTCCACCAACAGTTCACCCCACCCGTGGTATTTCTGGTAGAATCTATAATGAATGTCATGCTCTGGTTATCCATAAGTTACCTAGAGCTTCAGATCCATTTACAGATAATTATAAATCTGGAGTTAATAGCTATCTAATCCTTGAGTAAGAATCTAGACTTCTTCAAATAGATGATTTTTTTAAACAAAATGCTTCTCTTTAACAATAGCTCACAGGTCAAATTGTACAAATTGGGGATTCTTTGACATTGTGAATTTATCCCTAATGCATATTCTATGTTAACCAAACTAATACAAACAATTGTGTTGCCAAACTACAACACAATTATATTTACTATGTATAGTTTAACAAAAATACTTATGTTTACAAAATAACTGCATGTGTATCTTTGAAATGCATATGTCACATGTAGAAGAACAATGGATTGTCTGTTTCTGATTTTAGAGGGGAAAGACATTAAAAATTTGTGGGAAAGATGATTAATGTGCTTAGCTTTCATAGAATGCCATTTAAATCCCTTCACATCCCTCAATTAAAACTGAATTCTGGAATTCAAACCAGATGCATTTGTCAGGTAACACTGATAAACAAATGGAAACTTTCAAAATAGAAATTTTTCTCATAGTTAGCTAACTTACTTTGGAGTTGTTCTACCCCCCTTTTAAAAGCTATTTTGCACTTCTGATGTAGTAACTACCTTGATCAGAGAGTTTTCTAAGCTTTTTGTAGTGATGAAGACCTCCTGAGATCATCACTCCAACTAAAGAGATGCTCTGTTCCCTTGTTGAGAAGTTTATTCATATTCATTTAGTACACTTTATTCTCTGTTAATCAGTAGACCATTAGAGTGTTGTAAGGAATGATTGGCCTAAAGTTTATTATGGGCGTTGAAGGTTATTTTGACCTC